>NC_022031.1:54927436-54946834 GCF_000317375.1 Microtus ochrogaster
ATTGTGATGGAACAATGGAGTATTGTGATGGAACAATGGAGTATTGTGATGGAACAATGGAGGATTGTGATATAACAATGGAGGATTGTGATATAACAATGGAGCATTGTGATATAACAATGGAGCATTGTAATATTTTTAAAAAAAATCTGCAATGTTTGCCACAGACTCTTTCTCAGCCTGTTCTCAACTCAGAGTGTTAGGTTGGCAGAGGTACCTTTATGAAGTGAAACTGCCTGGCAGAGAAGGTAACCAGGAACCGGACTCCTTGATTTCAGCCTCCACATACATTCTTGCTGCTGTGCCTGCCCATCACAATGGATGGAAACCCTAACCAGCCAGTATTTTCTACTTGTATTTGGGACTCAGAATCACAGAAGTAATAAATGAAAAAAGTAAATAAATGGTATTTCAGTCCAATAAGTGGTGGAATTTGGATGGGAATTGCATTGAATCTGTTGATTGCTTTTGGTAGGATGGCTGTTTTTACTATGTTAATCCTATCTGTCCATGAGTATGGGAGAGATTTCTATCTTCTGATATCTTCTTCAATTTCCTTCTTTAAAGAATGTTTTTAATCATATAGGTCTTTCACTTGTTTGGATAGAGTTACTCCAAGATATTTTAGATTGTTTGTGGCTGTTGTAAAGGATGTTGCTTCCCTGATTTCTTTTTCAGTCCATTTGTCATTTGTATCTAGGAGGGATACTGATATTTTTTGGGTTAATCCTGTAGCCAGCCACTTTGTTGAAGGTGTGTATCAGCTGTAGGAGTTCCCTGGTAGCATTTTTGGGGTCGCTTGTGTATACTATCATATAATTTGCAAATACTGATACTTTGACTTCTTCCTTTCCAATTTAATCTCCTTTAGTTGTCTTATTGCCATAGCTAGAACTTCAAGTATTCTATTGAATAGATATGGAGAGAGTGGACAGTCTCGTCTTGTTCCTGATTTGAGTGTAATTGCTTTGCGTTTCTCTCCATTGAATTTGTTGTTGGTTATTGAATTGCAGTAAGCTGCCTTTATTATGTTTACATATGTCCCTTGTAACCCTGGTCTCTCCAGGATTTAATCATGAAGGGGTGTTGGATTTTTCAAAGACTTTTTCAGCAACTAATGAGATGATAATGCGACCATTTTCTTGCAGTTTGTTTATATGGTGTATTACATCGATAGATTTCAGTATGTTGAACCGTCTCTGCATCTCTGAGAAAAAGCCTACCTCATCATGGTGGCTGATCTTTTTGATACTTTTGGGTTTTTAGATTCAGTTTGCGAGTATTTTGTTGAGCACTTAAGGGGAAGGTGATTAGAAACATATGTGGTGTGGTGAGATGGAGAGAAGCTCAGTAGTCAAGAGGGATGGCTAACGACTTGGGTGTAGATTCCAGCACCTATAGAGTGGTCCATAACCATCTTTAACTACAGTTTTATGGGATCAAACACTGTCTTTCAGTTTCTGCAGGCAAGGTACAAATGTGGTATACAGACAAAAGTGCAGCAATTAAAAATATATGTGACATGAAATGTGTCCCAAGTATGTTCAGGATGCTCCCCTTTTCTCCAGTAGTCTTTTTATTCTAGTGTTGGTCCCAACTTCTCTCACTTAGGCTGACACAATATTCTCTTAATAGTATATGTCAAATTTTGGATGACTAATTGACTTATTATTTGAGAACTAGACACATTTGGGTTGCATATATGGCCAATAACAGGCCATATGCTTGGTGTGCATAAGGCCCTGGAACTGACCTTCCCCATGTGGGACATTCCTAATTTCTAACTGAGAGACAGCAACAACTAAATAACTTGGCCATTCTCAGACATGGGAGATTCATGTGGGTTAGAGATGGTGTCTTGGGGATTAGAAAATGGTGTATTTGAGCTAAACCTTTGTATGGTGTCTACTGATAGCTTAGAAGGTAGAAAAGAGATGTGGACCATGGGCATGGGGTGAAGGAGATGCTCACTGGGAGATGAGCCCACTGTAACAGTGAGATTAGAGAGGATAGAGACAGTGTAGGAACAGAGAGTGGACAATGAGTGTTTGAAAACTAGTCAGAAGTGTTGAATGCTCACATCCAAAATGTAGCAATTATTTCTGTACATTTGTGTATAAAATAGAATTATTCATAATATTGGAGGAAATACATTACAATTTTTCATATCTGTGTTCTTAAGGATCTTCTCACCTAGTATTGAAAGGCTATTCTTAAAAAATTATTCTACAATATATGTTTATTTCATTGATCAAACCTCCTGGTGCTCATATATGCATAATGTTTACAAAATATTTTTTCCTCTAAAAGTAACACACAATCCCTGTTTCATTTGGTCATATTTTGGCTATCGTGTTACAAACTTCCATTGCTAAAGAAATCTTAATTAGGGTTCAGTCTGTCTGATATTATTTTCACAAAGGCCTCTAATATTTGGGAAATGTGACAGCGCCTTGCATAAATAGTAGTTTTTCCATGAAGCTTGACCCCAAATATTATCCATAGAGATTTCTATAACATAACAAGAAAAAATAAGTCAGGAAACCACAGAAATGTATAAAATCTTCCTTCAGTTTTTACATTACAGATACAATAGAGTAAATGCCTAGGGTATGTTTTTACATTGCAGATACAATAGATTAAATGCCTAGGGTATGTTTTTATGCCAAGGTCATCTTACCTTAGTTTGATTAGGAGTGAATTTGATTGAGAGTTTTGAAGGAAATGTCTACTGGAGGCAGGCATTCTTCATTGTGCATGCTTCTGGTGAAACCTGACACTGACTCATTTAGCTTGGTTTCTTCAGCTGTGAAGAAGCCCTCACAAAAACACAAATGGCAGCTGTAATTAGCCTTATGTTAACAACGGCCTTTTCCGCCTTTTCCGACAAGAGATTTCCTATCTCTTCACTTCTGTCAACCCTAAGAGGTGTCATTTTTTACAAATATATCAGATTTAGCTGGGCAATGGTTATGTACACCTTTAATCCCAGCACTTGGGAGACAAAGGCAGGCAGATCTCTGTGAGCTGGAGGTCAGCCTGGAGCCAGTTCAGGACAGTGAGGGCTACACAGAGAAACCTTGTCTCAAACAACAACAACAACAACAACAACAACAACAACAACAACAACAACAAAATCCATCTAATTTGATTAAGTTGAAGCTTTTGTCCAAATAGCCTCAATCTCATATCAAACATGAAAATTCAGAAATAGTTCAAAACTACCATCATAGAAACCCTATAGCAAATCCCTTGATGAGCGATTTCTAAGGTGCTGGTGAGGGTTCTGGCTCAGCTTCACCTGTTGTGAGTTGGCTGTGGAAGGAAAGGCAGGGAGATGGGCTGTTGGAGAACCATTGTGCTGGCTTCCTGAGTGTGTGTCAAAGGGAATGTTCTCCCCTCTGCCTATGTAAAACTTCTTTGTGATGCTATTTCCTATCGGCTTTGACTTTTCAAGCCAGAATCTCAGAACAGCAACCACAGAGCAATAAATAAGAGGAAATGGAAAGTGGCAGGGAGCATTCTATGAGGTAGGGTGTTTCAGGGTGAAGTACTCAAGCTGGGCAGAGCAGACATGAGAAATCAGTAAGTGCTGTACAGGGTGCAGCAGGAGAGGGCTGTGCATTGGGAGGCAGAGGAGGGAGGGGCTGGCTAACAAGTGGTGTAAAGCTGAGATCTTGCTCTGGCTAAGGTCGCTGGTGTCCTCAGAAGCATAACGGAGCCCTGGTCTCTGGGAATCCATAGGCTGGTATGTTGTGATGAAGAAGCAATTCGAATTAAAAAAACCACACACAGGGGGGAGGGGCTGGGGACCACTGCTGAGGACTTAATCAGTAATGGTCTCCCAGAAAGAAAGACGAAAGAAATTGGAGATACAGGTTCAAGAACAAAGAGAAAAGGAAGGTGTTTTGGAAGATGAGCAGGGTGGGGTGCCTGAAATTAATTATCAAAATGAAATGGGATTGACTTTCTGTAGCTGCAGACGGCACCACTTATCCTTATGCAAGCTAGAGGCTACAGACCCATATATTCAAAGGTACCTGAGCCGACTTTGGGACAATCCCAGTGGTTTTCCTCCTGAAAGGCGATCTGCCAAGCCATACAAATAATTTCCATGCACATGTCTGTCCCAGTTTCAGCAAGTCTGTGTTGTGTAACGTGTGTCTGGGAACTGGGGGCTGAGCTCCATGTGTGGCTGTGTTGAGTAGAGAGGCCCGCTTGGTATTCGTTAGATCTTGGCAGGCATTTTGACCTGTGCAGGAGGGTCACAGGCACTTACCCCGTATACAGATCAGGAGAAAGAAGCTATCCGTGTAGGCAGGTTCCAGAATTCAATAAATTACACGCTCTGGGGAAAAAATTGGGAGAGCACTGTGTTTAATTGGAAAACTCATTAAGATTCAGGGTGTAAAAAGATGCACATTTTCTTTTTAACTTTTGATTTTGTACATTTCAACTTTTGTTAAGGGAAATCTCAAGGAAGATAAAGATTTGCCAAAAATGTCTTCTTCTTTATTTAATTAAATTTATTTATTTATTTTGCATCCCAACCGCAGTTTCCCTTCCCTCCTGTACCTCCATTCCCTCCCCCAGTATTCCTTCTGCCCTCCCCCCCTACCAAATACACAACTCCTTTGTTTCTGTTCAGAAGGAGGTAGGCTCCTATGGGTATCAACAAAGCATGGCATATCATTTAAGCTCCTCCCCTTGTATTAGGGCCAGGCAAGGCAACCCAGTATGAGGAATAAGCTCCCAAAAGTCAACCAAAGCATTAAGGTCAACTCCTGCCCCTATTGTTCAATGTCCCTATAGTAGATCAAGCTACACAACTGTCACACAAAAGTAGAGGGTCTAGGTCAGTCTCATGGAGGCTCCCTGGTTGTTGGTTCAGAATCTGTGAGCTCCTGAGAGCCTACGTTAGTTGTTTCTGTGGGTCTTCCTGTGATGTCCTTGACCCCCATCTCCAGCTCCTCTAATCCTTCGTCCCTCTCTCTTCATCAGGATTCCCCGGTCTCTGTCTAATGTTCGGCTGTGGGTCTGCATCTGTTCCCATTAGGTACCTGATGAGGGTTCTCTATGACAACTGGGTTAGTCATTTATTTTTGAGTAGAGAGGAATATTGTTAGAAGTCATTATAATGACTTTTTTCCCCAGTTGTGTTTGATTCTATCCTAGGTCTCTGGACCATTCAGCCTGGTACTTGAGGAAGTGTCAGAGGTGGGCTCACTCTCATGCATGAGTCTCAGGCTGGACCATCATTGTACCACACTTTCTTCATCCCTTCTTTGATTGAGGGGCATCTGAGTTGTTTCCAGGTTCTGACTGTCATGATTAACGCCACTGTGAACACAGTTGAGCATCCTTTGGGAACATGCCCAAAAGTGGTACAGCTGGGTCTTGAGGTAGGTCGACTCCCAGTTTTCTGAGAATCCTCCATATTGATTTCCGAAGTCATTGTATATATTTACGCTCCCACCAGCAATGGAGGAGTGCTCCCCTTGCTACACATCCTCGCCAGCCTGAGCTGTCACTTGTGTCACTTTTTTAGCTTAGCCATTCTGACAGGTGTAAGATGGAATCCCAGAGTCATTTCGATTTGCATTTCCCTGATGGCTAAGGATATTAAATATTTCTTTAAGTGTTTCTCAGTCATTTGAGATTTTCTATTGAGAATTCTCTGTTTAGATATATACCCCATTTTAAATTAGATTATTTGGTTTGTTTATGTCTCATTCTTGTGTTCTTTATATATTTTGGAAATTGGCCCTATATCACTTGTGGGGTTGATTTCTATTTTGTGGAATAATTTGAGAAATATTGGTATTAACTCTTCTTTAAAAGTTTGGTAGAATTCTGTGCTGAAACCATCTGGCTCTGGGGATCAGGGTCTGGGGTGTAGGGCAGCTCAACTGGGAGGTAGGTCACTCACCCACTCTTCTGACTGGTATGGACTGCACCGGGGCCTATGGAGTCTGCCTGAGTTCTGGGGAAGGCAGGATGGACATGTTCTAATTTGTCACCTTTGTCTCCGTGTTGGCTTTTCTTCCTTTACACTGACTATCATGGGAACTGAAGTACCTGTATTGTATCGCTAAAACTGTACTTCCTTTAAAGAACCAGGGATCTGGAAGGATAGCTGATTCCATATCTTAAAGAAGAAAAAAGAAGGACAAAAGAATTGGTCTAGAGTATCCTTTTATTGCCTGGAGCCAAGTGTGACTTAAAACATGTCAAGGGCACAACTGAGTACTTAGCTGGGTAGCTGCTTGCTTGCCTAGTGTGTGCAGAACCCTAGTCTCAATTTCTAGTACAACCAACAAAATAGAATATAAAAGTAGTTGTACTGGTTGGTATCAAGTTGTCCACTTGATACCATGTAGTATCATCTAGGAAGAAGACTTAATGAGGGATTGTCTGGATCAGGTTGGACCATGGGCATGTTTATGGGGGTTTCTCTTGATTGAGGCAGGAAGACAACTTAAGCCCCCTAGCAGAGGATAGCACCATTCTCTAGGCTTGAATGGCATGACGAGAGAATGAGAGCTGAACACTGGAGGTGTGAGGGAATTAATCTATTGCTCCCTCTCTGACTGTGGGTGTAAAATGACTGGTTTTCTCAAGCTGGGGCCACCCTGACTTCTATAGTATGACAGACTGTAACCTGGAATTATGAGCTCAAAGAAGTTTCTCCTTTAAATTGTCAGGGTATTTTATGACGGTAACAGAAAGTGAAGCTAAGATAACAGTGAAGGGCACCGTTCTAGGACAGAAATACAAATGTAAAGGGGCTTCCATTGGTAAGCAGCAAGGACCATCATTTTAATGATGATCATAAGCACAGTTGTTAATTGAAAAATGGAGAATATGAAAGGCCATGAATTAATAATCATATTCAAAACAGAAAAGTGGATGCGGAATGTACAAAATATAGATAGAAAGAAGGATGTATGCAAGGGTGTATGTTTAATTATTTATTGATTTGAATAAGTAAAGGAGAGTTGATAAATGGGATTCCTGTGCCATTTGAAATTTTAACAAATTCACTTCCGTAAAAGGTATAAACAATCTGCAAAATATTACTGGGAAAATTTACACAAAGAGAAACATGAGTTACTGAAGAAATCTTATTCTCAACAATCCATCATGACTTTGGATAATGATAGCAAAGTCATTAAGCCCAGTATAGTACTTAATACCTGGTGTATAAAAGACATTTTAAAAAGATGAATCCTTATCACTTTTAAATAATGAGTACATTTTGTCTCTTCTACATATCAAAAATCGTTTATATTCTCTGTAGGTGCAAATGTATTAAAATTTAAATCTCACAGTTCGTGAATATCTTGCATATATCAGTATTTTACGTCTTACTTTCTTTAGGTATCTGTTCATAAGGACAAATGTACTGGTTTTTATCTGTGTGGGAAGGGAGGCAAAAGTACCAAATTGTAGGCCCAGGATAGAAAAGTCTACCAAAGTCTGATGCATGTTATTGTTTCAGTTCCATGGTCGTTCACAGTGTCTTACTGAGTGCTCCAAAATGGTAAGTCAGTCAAGTGACAAGAGAAGGGCTATTTCTCACCCGGATGAGCCATAGACAAAACTCCTAATTATAGCAAAATGCTAATAAGGATCTATCAAAACTCTGCAACTTTTACTAATTAAGATGGCGTGTGGTGTGACTGCTTAAGTATATAGGTGCCTTGCATGTCAGAGGACAGCGTTTTGGATTCCGTTCTGCTTTCTGGTGTGTCTCAAGATCGCACTCCGGTTCTCGGCTTTCCGTGGCCAGTGCTTTTATCTGCTGAGCAGTCTTGATGACCCCACCAATGTTTCATTTTTCTATGTTCAGTGCTTTTTGTAATGTAAGCTAAATTTATTTTTAACTGATGCAAACAAACAAAAATCATACACATTCATGTAGTACCATGTTATATTTGATACACCGTGCAATTCCAAAATCATGGTAAACATCTATATCTGGTCAAACATTTAATGTTTTTCAATGACAAAAGCTATCAAGATCCTTTCATCTAGTTTTCTGAAATGCATCCATAACTGTTATGGACAGTCTCCCTTCTGTACGCAGCACACGGAAGTTGCTTGCTTCTCACGGTCTGATTGGACTTGGCCCTCATGGACCAAGCCTGCTGCCTACCACTGGTAATAACCTCCTACTTTTGCACCCATAGGCTTGGCCTTTTAAACTCAGAGTGAGTAAAGTCACATGGCACACTGCTTTATTTCACCTAGCACAATGATCTCCAGCTCAATTTTCCTTTTAAAGTTATGTATTCCCTGTCATAAGAAAAGCACAGAGGGTCCCACATAGCCTGCAGTCAGTACTGACACCCTGGTTTCACATGTTGTTAGAGGGCGGTGTGAAACCAAGAACACTATTTGGCAGGAAGGACAGGACTGTTTAGTATCAGAAACAGTATTTTAGGGGTGAATAGCCTTGATCACTCAGTATATAAAAATACATCTGATGTGGGATTTCCCTCTGTGTGCTGTGATTAGCATTAATGAATAAAGAAACTGCTTTGGACATATAGCATGACAGAACTTATGTAGGTGGGGAAAACTAAACTGAATACTGGGAGAAAGAAAGGCAGAGTCAGAAGGAAGCCATGGTGCTACCATTGGAGATAGATGTACCGAAACTTTGCTGGTAGACCACGACCTCATGGTGGCACTATTAGGAGCTGTGGCTTTTGGATTGGGTATGGCTTTATTGGAGGAAGTATGTCACTGGGGGGGGGGGCTTTGAGGTTTCCTATGCTTAGGATACTGCCAGTGTGTCAGTTGACATCCTGTTCCTTGAAAGTGAAGTTTTAGCCAGCACCACTTCTGCCTGTACAGTGCCATGCTCCTCACCATGATGATAACTGACTGATGTCTGAAAAGTCAATGAGCCATCCCAATTAAATGTCTTCTTTATCAGAGTTGCTGTGATCATGGTGTCTCTTCACAGTAATAAAAAGCATCAACTAAGACACAGCAATAGTGACCCTTACTAGGATAGCGATCCAGTTTGTTTGGCTTCCTATTTTTCTGCCTGACTGTTCTCTCGGTGCTGAGATTTGTCTACAGAAAAGCCTCCATGTTTGAAAATGTAGAATGTATATTGTATCATGGAATTTGACAAGAGAATGTACTTTATTCAGGTACAGATTTCAACTCTGACAGCCTTGTTTTCTCCTATTTTTTGCACTAATATTTCCAATTTTATTAACAAATGGAAAAGTCTTTTTTGTGATAATATTCAAATTATCTCTTGAGTAGCATTTTATTTACTCTGCGATTTCCCCCAACTCTGTCAATCAAATGAGCACTAAGGAGAGGACTGTAGTAATAGGAGCGGCGGGCTGTTTCCCACCACCCGGCTAGCTTTACCCGAAATAATTACACGGACACTGTATTCTTTTAATCACTGCTTGGCCATTTAGCTCTAGCCCTTACTGGCTAATTCTGTTATCCCGATCAACCCATCTCTAATAATCTGTGAGCACCGGTCTTAGTGAACACTGGTCTTACCGGGAAGATTCTAGCCTATGTCCATCCTGGGTCGGAGCTTCATCGAGTGTGTCTCAGAGAGCAGAGCAATCCCCGGGTCCGCCCAGGAGCAGGGAGCATGGCGTCTATGCTCCAGAGCAGAGCTGTCGAGTCTGAGCTCACTTCCTCTTCCTCTTAGCATTCTGCTCTGTTTACTCCTCCCACCTATGTTTTAACCTATGAGGGCCAGCCAAGCAGTTTCTTTATTGCTTAATCAATGAAATCAACAGATTGATATATGACACTCCCACATCAGAGGACTGTGGTGGTCTGAACGCAAGCTGCCAAATGCGTTTCCTGGCTTCACTGTAGAGGCCTCTCCACCTCTCCCTCCACCCCCTCTGTCCTCAGATGTGTAGGAGATGACTCCTCTGTGAACTGAGAAGTGTGTTTCAAAGGTTACCAAATGTGGTCCTTACAGTACTATCTACAAACAGGGACTTGAGACTCAGGAAAACGAAGTGAAATGAGTGCAATGTCAAAACATGAATAAATAAAGAAACTGTGGTACAAGATGGTGGCGTTTTACTCAACCACACTGAAGAATGAGATTATGTAATCTGTAAGCAAACGGATAGAACTGGATGTCACCATGTTAAGCAAAATAAAGCTGACTCATAAATATAGTTATTACAGATATCACAAATTTTAGCTCTTATGTGGAATCTAGAATGTATGTGTATCTTAGCAAAAATAGAGGAAGACTATTTGCAGAAAAGAAATGGGGAGAAGAATACAGAGGGGAGAGAAGCTACAGAGAGAGCATTGGGCCTGAGTATAAGCAGAACACAGACTATGCAAGGGTGATGATAATAATGGAATCCTTCATTTCATACAGTGGATACACACTGATAGAAAACAACATTAATGAAAACAAATGGGGTAGGGGGACGAGACTTCCATGTTGACTTTCCAATGACAAACTTTATGTTTTTCTTCTAATTCCCTGATTCCCAGCAAGCTCTGACCCAGTTAGGACAGAGATGGTGTAGAACCACTGCTGACAGACATCACTACTGGACTCCTGTCATGCTGCCTGTGTGTGTACATGCACACACACACACACACACACACACAAGCGCACACACACATGCACAAACTCACATACAACACACACATGCATAATAAACGAACTTTTAAAATTTAAAGAATTTCTACTACTAAAATTAGAAATTCTTCAATAGTATTTTTTTTTCTATGCTCTCCAGTCGCATAGAGAGAATTTTATAAGTATTATTTCAGTTTTCAAAATGTGCCATTAGAGCATTAGGGATGAAGGTCTATTTCCAGATTTCTCTTCCTTGCTCTTTCTGATGACTTCTCTTTAAATTCATATGTCTCTTTGGTCCTTGAGTTGGAAAAAAATATTTTAATCTATGTCTGTGGCCTCCTTTGAGCATATAAAGTTGCTGAGCCATGGCTTGGTGTAACTTTGTGATGAAAGTTATCCTACATTTTGGAACCAATGTCCTTTTTATTTTCAAATGTTGAGAGCTAAATACAGAAACCAAGAGCAGTCATCTACAAGAATAATTCCTTGACATGTTATATTTTTATTTGATTGAAGCTGAGGTGACCCAGGTTGGCTATATAAAGCTGAAAGTTTTAAACCATCTGAATTATGTGCTAGAAGAAGTTTGAGGGCAATCTATCCCATTAGCCTGTGCTGTGGTTAATATAGCTCAGGTTGGAATGGACTGGCTCAGGCATGAGTGCTATGTGGGCAATTGTTGCTAAAATTTCTTTCCAAGGGGAAACATAAACAATGCCTACTCTTCTTCCTAAGTTGCCAACAGCAAAATGAGGCACAATTCCAATGTTCACTCTGAGGAATCAATGAGCTTATCAGGTTTCCTTGAAATGCCTAGTTGGAGTTCCTTTCAGGGAGTTGGTGCTCCTTCTCACTCAGCAGGCTGTACCTGGAAAGACTTAACTCTGTAGGGTGAGGTTTTCCTCATAGAAACAAAGCCCCCATTATTCTAGTCTTCTCCAATCTAGAGCACACACACACACACACACACACACACACACACACACACACACACACTAGGGATGATCCTTTGAAAAAGGGCATAGCTGAATGCCCTAAGATGGCTCATAGGTAGTTGCTCATGACAGTGATTTAGTGCTTGTACCATAGCACCCTTCCATAATCATTTGCAAATATTTATTTTTACCAGCAGTGTTAAGAGGGTTTAGCAATTTCAGGTTCCCTTATGAGAGCCAAATATTAGTTCTTATTTCCTCTGTGAGTTCTTGTCTGATCATTTCTGTTGTCATTAGATTAAGTGAGATTCAGACATTTTTCCTTGTCATTAGTACAGAATTCTGATTAGCAAAGCAATAGTTACTAATGTTTTAGAGCTGCATTTCTCAACCTGTGGGTTGTGACGCTTTGGGGCATCAAACAACCCTTTCCCAGGGGTTACTTAAGACTATTGGAAAGCACAGATAGTTATATTATGACTGATATCAGTAGCAAAATTACAGTTATGAAGCAGCAACAAAAATAGTTTTATGGTTGAGGGTCACCTCAAAATGAGGTTAAACAGCATTAGGTAGGTTAAGAACCTCTATTTAAGAGGATTATAATCCTTTTTAAGATTATTAGTAGAAGCTGAGTATCTTTTATTTCAAATACTTAGGAAGGGAAATGTTTTAAATTTATGAATATTTGCATATAGACAATAAAAGATGAGACAAATATGATGAGAATAGGAGCTGAGTCTAACATCTATATTCATGTGCTAAAGGGGGTTTATTTGGTGCTTTCAATGGTGTGCATGGAACAGTTTCATGGGATACAGTTTTCCCCTCATGGTATTTATCCCATCAGCACCAAGAATGCTTTGGATTTGGGGGCATTTCAAATTTCTCATGTGTTGGAGGAGGGTGCCACCTGTTGGTTCCCGGCCTGGGCACCAATCTGTTGCAATGAACCACTTTAGTTTCCTGCCTTGGTACTGGTTAAATACTGGGAAATATGCTTTGCTTGACTAATTAAAAGCAATTAAATCAATTCCGTACATGGAGCAAGAAGCCCAGAACTCACAGGTAAGAACCACAAAATGGAAGCTACACAAGAGACGCCATGCGGCAATGAATGTGGCAGTGGGGCAGGTAACTTAAAGGTTACTGGCAGTAGGAATTCCTACAGCAGGGATGTTTGCGTTAGGGACTTTCATATGTATTATAGCTCTCAAACAGGAGCAGGGTACTTACTGAGGCTTAGTGTCTTAGTTAGGGTTTCAGTTGCTGTGAAAAAACACCATCACCATGGCAACTCTTAGGGAAAACATTTAATGCAAAGGACTTACAATTTCAGAAGTTCATTTACCTATCCTAAACACCACATTAACACATTTCTCTGAGATAGGACTTAAATAACTGCATAGCTTTAGAATAATAGCCAGGGCCTACTTTAAAGCCAGCCTTGAATTCTTGTTCCATATACCATGACTAAGAGCACTTTGATTATGAGACAGAATTTACCCTGATCATTTATCGTCCATATGGTAACTCGAAATTATATTGGCAATAAAGATAGTTTAGTAGGAATGGGTGGCAGGCATACACCAACACAGAAGTTACTTTATGTGGCAATATGTTTATAGTAATGTCAAAGAGAAGAAAGGTTGTTACATGAAGCTATGATGAGGAGAAAAGACCAAATACTGGAAGATAGACATTACTGTTTCAAACACAGAATGGAGCAGTAAGAATTTTGATCAGTTTCATAGACTTTGGCCCCAGCATTATGCCCATGAATATGTTGTGCAAAGGCATTTACAGGTGTAATTGAGGTTGCTTGCTTTAAAATAGAGAAGTTAGCCTGGTTTAGGCACATGGGCCTGATCTAAATCACAGAGGACTCTAGAATGAGCAGCTTCCTCCTGCTGAGTAGCCACAGGTTTCAAGGATGAGGTCTTCTTTGGTTTTCATTGGACTCTGCCAATAGCCTGAAAGCTTTGGAAGCTTCCAGGGCTTTCTGAGGACAGACTAGCGCAGTTAGCACTCCGACTGTGGCTTGTGAAGTCTTAAATGGGGATTTAGATGAGCCACCATGCACAGAACTCAGCCTCGCAGAACAGGAGAAGACACATGTGTCTGCTTCTATGCAAAGAACGTTGTGGTCATTGTGGCAGATTAAAAAAAAACAGTGAAATTGATCAAATTTTAAATCTGACCCTTCTAGTAATTCTCAAAAAAAAAAAAACCCACTGCTTATTCTATGTGAATAACACATTTGAATATTCATTGTATGTGTCTATCGGGTACTTGGAAGAGGTGTGCAAGAGAATTTAGCTGCATTCCCAATGCAGCTAAATGGTTAGGAATCCACTGTTTTTGTGCCCTTTTCAGTGCTGTGTGATCAAAGCCACCTTACACCTCCCTGTTCTTTGAGGGTCTTTTCTGACAGCAAAATTCATCCAAAGGTACCAACTAATTCAATTATCCTATGTCTTCAAGTCTCACTAAGTAGGAGTATCAGCAATTACTGAAAAACAGTAATTTGTAAACAGCAATTGCAGAAATAATGAGAACTAGGTTTCTGCACACTCAGTGGATATATGCCTCACTCTAGGGAAACTAGTAAGTGGTATTTGTGTGCTTTATTTTTTAGAAGTAAATATTTAATTCAAACTGAGTATAAATTTGGCATTTCAAAAACAAGTTTGAGAAGCAAGGATTTTTATTTCCTTTTCCCTCGTTGAGTTACAGATTAGCCTTAAAGATATTGGTGAAATCTACAAAATACACACGGGCTATGACGACAGTGGGGAGGACCCCAGGTAGGATGTGGAAGTTACACTTGAGAATATGGCCACACGTGAACTACTTTGTTTAACTGTTGATCCCTGGATACCTGGCAGTGAAAATGTTGGGGACACAGAAAGAGGTCCCTGTTGTAAGAGCTCATAGAGGGCCACTTCTGGGTATGTTACTGCATTTCCTTTTGAGCTTTTTCAAAACTAAAATAATTGAGATTATTTAGAACAGGGGATGATACCATTTCCATAAAAGACAAGATACCACATATCTTGTATTATGTGAGCCATAAAAGTATCTATCAGGACTCCTCAGTTCTGCTAGCACAAGGCAGACACAGCTGTAGATAACACATAACCAAAAACAGCAATATGACCAGTAATACTTCATTTTATGGACATTGAAATTAAAGTTTTCTATAAACTTTATTTGTCAACATATACTATTCTGCTTAATTTTTTTTAACTACCAACAAAAATAAAAAGCTTTCTTAATTCCTGGGTTGTACAAAGACAGGCAGTACTCAGTTGTAGCCCACAGGAGGTATGAGGACTTCCTACCCTGCCCAGGAGAATTGGTTTTGTGTTTGTGCAAAGCTGAAAAAAAATGTTCAGTGATCTGCACAAGGTCAACTCATTTTGAAAGGGCCTTTACTGCCACTCAAATGTGACTTTCTTCTTAGTTATACTATGCTAATAAATGTCAGCAATCATAAACACAGGAACACCTGAATTCCCTTACGAAGTATTTGTTATTGCTGCCTGTCTTAGTTAGAATTGCTCTTGCTGTGAAGAGACCCCATGATCATGGCAACTCTTATAAAGGAAAACTTTTAATGGGGTGGCTTACAGGTCAGCCCATTATCATCATGGTGAGACATGGAGGTATGCAGGCAGACATAGTGTTATAGAGGAAGCTGAGAGTTTTACATCTAGATCAGCAGGCAGCAGGAAGAGAGAATGACACCGGGCCTGGCTTGAGTATCTGAAGCCTCAAACTCACAGAGATCCGCCTGCCTCTGCCTCCTGAGTGTTGGGATTAAAGGTGTGCACCTCCACCACCCAGCTCCATCTCTTTCTTATTCGATACCTAGCAGTGCTTCCACACATAGTCTCAGTCCCTGGAACAAAGACAGTACAGAACACATGGTTGGGTACCAGAAATAATATGTGCCAATTAATCTAGAAATGGCCAGAATGAGAGAAAAAAAACCCTATAATACAAATTCTTTATATCTGCAATAATTTGGTAGATTTCAAAATATTTTCTTAAATAGAATTTAAGAACCAAGCTCCACATTCTACTGGTTTGCAGTGACCCTCAGGCATCATGTGAGAATCACAGTAGCACCCAAGGACGTTCAGAAGATGTTGACCTGGAAGATGCTGGAAGGTTCTAGAAAAAGTAGAAACCTGTTTATTCTCTGCACATCACAAGCCTGTGTATTCTGTTCATCCAGACATGAATATCTGTCCTAAACAGACTTTGATAAAAAGAAGGAGGGGCTGAGGAGAAGAAGATACTCAGAAAATCTGAGACTCACAGCACCTACTTGTTCCAGTAGAAATAGGGGAATCTTATCAGCATCTCTATTGTCACATTTCCACTTGTGTTGTAAAGGGTGCACTATTTTTTGATGATATTTACTTAAGCTCTTTTAGACTATTTTGTATTTTTTTCCAGTAGCCCCTTAGTAGGCACATTCACAGTTTGCTACATGAAAACACTTTTAAAACCACCATTTAAAAACCATCTGAGAACAAACTTGCATTGTACTTTATGTGAACTTTTGATTTGGGGGTGATTTAACATGGGCGGCAGTAAGGCTCAACACATCTCCCTCCACCTTCCCCAAACCAGCTAATGATGCTTCAGCCATTAGCACTTCCTGCTTCAAGCAGTTGCTTTTATTGGAAGCAAACTAACTAGTTCTTAAGACATCCTTTCCAGCAAAACTAGGTAATAATGGAACTTATATCTGATATGACACAAATTCTCATTTTTCTCAGTTTCTGACAAATCAAAGCAGTATCTGCTTTCCCAGATTGAAGATCTACTCATTTAGGGGAAAACAATCTTAAAAAATAAGGCGAAAAAGTAATGCCATTCCAATATTGAGGAATTAACTAGAGACTAGCACCACTGTGCTGACGAGTGGCATTCTTCATGTGCCAGACAGGGTTCCCGTGGCATCATACGAACCCACAGCAGATACAGACAACTGACTTGAGGCTTCTCTGTCCTTGGCTCAAGAGGAGAAGAAAGGCACACTGACCTTTGATATTTTAGAATTGTCTTCCTGTCTGTCAAAACATTCCACAATCAGCTCAGGAAAGAACTCAAGCAAGGGTGATAAGGGAGACCTTTTTGAAAGCCAATGATTAATATTTAGCTTGGAGTCTACATCGAGTCCCCAGGACTGGCTACAAAGTCATTAGTTGCACAAGATGAGTGGTTTCCATGCAGTTTTTACTTTCACTCTGAGACCATTAGTTCTGCACGTTTACCTCTTTTTTTTTTTCCGGACTACTGGGAGGCTTTCAGAAGTCAGGGTGTTTGGAACTGGGGGACCACAAATCACTGTTCTTTGGAGGCTGAACGAGATTGCTGGTGGAATTGGAGCTCACACTCCCAGGGTAGGCACTGCCAAGTTCAACTCGTTACATGCCTCCCCTGATTTATTCACAGTCTGGCGGGTTGGCAAGGAGCAGTGCCAAGGAGCAGCTGATTGCCCTTGGTTTGTTGTCCTTGAGGATCTTTAGTTAATGACCTGGTGAGGGTGACCAGGGTGGATAAGAGTACCAGCTTGGCTCACGGTGGCCACGGTACAGGATCCAGTTCTGGACTATCTTTAGAAAAGATGGATAATAAGGGGATGAGACTTTAGGTCACACCCATGGTTGAAGGAATGTTTGATGCTGGACAGTGGCAAGGGGGTTGATGCTGGGCCTTGGCAAGGGGGAAGCTAGGGAGCTCAACACAAGTATTAACTCCCAGAGTCCATGTGAAAGCCCTGTTGGGGTCAAACAGGGTCTACTTTGGAATATTTCCTCTTGAAGTAGGGCACTTTTACTGGGCCATAGTCCCAGACAAAGAAAAACAAGGACTGCTGGGAGAAGGAGAATTAGCCTCTCCCAGGGATGAGCCTCCTTACTGGTTGTCCGGTGCAGAATGGTCAGTCCTGAAACCATCTACACACAGACATCAAAAGCAGATTCAGCAGGTTGCATTCATATATCTATGTGAATAAATATGTAGACATTTACACATATGTAAAAATAAAGAAGCTATCCACTTGAGAGTTGGGAGGCACATGGAAGAGTACCTGGAAGGGGGCTGGGGAGGGGGGGAAGAGAGGAACGGGGAAGTGATGTCTTTCTATTTCAATTAAAAACATACTTAAAATAATTTTTTAAAAATTAAGCAACTAGCATATTATCAATTATAGGACTTTAAGAAGCGAGGGAAGGTCTGAGATAGTTGCAGGAAACCTTCAGCAAGGTTCAGGTGATTACTAGGTTAGGTTCCCTTCCCTTCCCTTCCCTTCCCTTCCCTTCCTCTTCATCTATTCCTTGTCTCTTCTCATTCATGTCCTAGGGCAGATAGGGCCTTCCCAGTAAGACAGACAATTGTACCCAGGAGATCTCACAGGCTCAATTGAGCAATCCAGTTTCATTTCCCAGTCTCAGTCCCCAGCTTTTTGACTGGGGGCCACCTAGCCAAGTTCTCTGAGTCTCAAAGACTTCATCTAAAAAAACAGGAATCCAGGATCTTAGTACTAGAGTACTTAGTAGTAGTACTCATCACACAAGTCACCATCGAACCCAGACTTTCCTTGAGAGAAAAGCCAGTTCCGTGAAGGATTGTCCACAGAGTGGCTGGGTGCTTTGGGCCCATTCTAGGCAAACAAAGGTTGTCCTGAGTTTCTGAAGAGCAGGGGAGCTACGCATAAGGTGTGGATGTGGTAAACACTCAACTGATTCCCTGTCCTGTTCCCTCCACTTTCTTTCCAACCACTTTCCTTGAGGATATTTACTGTATGTTGAGAATAGGGATTAGGAAGAACACTTGGGCATTAGTGTGGCCTGTTTGCCAATCCACGGCCTAAGTGGCAAGTTTAAAACAGCAATCAGATAGCAGCTTTTTTCATACAACCCTCCACACTTTCCCTAGCTGGCTGGGCTTGTAAGTGACAGTTCTCATGTTGTTCTTCAAGTCCTACTTGTATCCCTACCTGTTCCACCCTATTCCTCCCTAGTGGAATACTTTGCTGGAGCCCCAAGGCCTCTACCCAGTTTGCCCACATACTATCCTTCCTTAGAAAAAGCCTGGGTGGCCAAATCCTCCACGTTTGGCTGCAAATCCAAAGGACCTTCCCAGTGACGTCTTCCTAACAGGACTCTTCATAGCAGTGAGGAATTCCACTTTTCCGTTGGATCTTCAGTTCTCTCTTCAGCCTCCCTTTCTCTTTTCAGCAACAAGAGAAATAATCAACCACTAAATACATGTAGATCTTGCCCCCCCCCACATTCCTTTGTGTACACTATTGAGCCACAAACCTTCAGTAAAGACTGCAGCTGAATTGTGTGCACATGTTTTAATTTATTTACCATCTGTTCTGAGCTTTAGGCCATTTGTATCAACAGGATCACCACACAGTAAGTGCTGATACAGTTTAATTCTTGGAGCCATGAGAGAAAGCTCTCAAATAGTCAATTAAATGAAAATAAATATAGGGCCCCAAGGTTTATCTTTAGAAAACACAGTGCTACACTGGTCCATAGAGTTACACAGGTATCACCAGGACCACCTAGGATCCTGCTCCTGTCCTACCTGCTGTTCTAGTAGCCTGCAGGCATTGGTCAATGCAGGTACCTAGGTGTAGAGAGGACTTTGGCTTCCTGTAGGAAAGAGGTCCATCTCAACATCCTGCAGGACAAAGTCATTCAGTATTACATAGATATGTTTGGTCCTTATCACTATAAACAAGGGAAGTTCAATATAGACAACTAAGCATCTTTGCTTCTTTCTTTTTTTTTTTTTTTTTCCATCTCATTCTCTGTGTTTATTTTT
>NC_022031.1:54954040-54969458 GCF_000317375.1 Microtus ochrogaster
GCTCCCTGTCCCAGGCTGGCGCCGCGGGGCCAGAAACTCACCCCAAAGCTAGGTCTCCTGGCGCAGATGATCAGGCCTCTGTGCTGGGTGGGCAGGTCGCAAACAAGGCGCCAACCCTGCTCTTTGCAGGCAGGCCCAAAGCTAGGTCTCCTGGCGCGGAAGATCAGGCCTCTGTGCTGGGTGGGCAGGTCGCAAACAAGGCGCCAACCCTGCTCTTTGCAGGCAGGCTATAGAAACCCTTTGCTTCTTTCTTGTTAAAAGGGTATAAAAATCAAAAACTTGTATTTACTAAAATACTGTATTTGCTGAGACAAGAATGGGAATATAAATAATAATTTATGGCTTTCCATCCTTCTGGTGTATTTTTCTATTTATTGGTGAAATCATCCAAGCATGGTAGGACCTGAAACATATCCAGAGGTTGTTCCCAGGAGGAGGTTACAGTGATGAGATGCCATCCGTGGTCCAGGATGGTTTGATATGGAGAGAGCAATATGTCAGAGAATGCTCAGGAGCACTATATACAGAAGTTATCAATAAATTAGACAGAAAAATATTTGAAATGATCTCATATAAAGATATGCTGAAGGTGATGGATTGCATGAGTTCTATTGAACAGTAATGGTATTTGTTCCAGCACAAGACCTTATATAGCAGTGGTTTTCAACCTGTGAGCATTACCCTTTTGCAGTTGAATGACAATTTCACAAGGGTCATCTAAGACCATTGGAAAACACAAATATTTTTATTATGATTCATAACAGTAGCAAAATTACAGTTATGAAGTTCCTACAAAAGTAATCTTACGGTTTTGATCACCACAACATGAGAAATTATATTAAAGGGTCACAGCATTAGGAGGGTTTAGAACCACTGCCTTATAGTATGGAGTCCCTGTTTGTCTCACATATATGCAGAAACATAGATTCATGGGTTATTTGACAATGAAATTTGAGCTATGTACTACATCACAAGAATGGAAATTTGTAACATTAGAGATATAACTGGAAGCCTCTTTCTCCCCCTCCTCCTCTTCTTTTTCTCCTCATCCTTCCTCTTCTTCTCCTTCTTCCTCTTCTTTCTTCTTTTCCTCCTCTTCCTCTTTTTTCAGCCTCCTCCTCTTTTTCCATCTTCCCTTTCTTTCCTCTGTTGGGCCTTGTATACTTGTAGATACATGTTTTAGCTCTAAGCTCTACCACTCTACTTCTGAGCTATGTCACCAGCCCTAGGATGATATTTTTATGTGAACCCAATATTTATTTTATAAATGGAGAAAAATTGGAGAGTATTGCAGAAAGGGAAGGAGTGATCTCATTCTTCATTGTGTGAAGATGTATTGCTGTGATTGGTGTAATAAAAAGCTGAATGACCAATAGCTAGGCAAGAGGTACAAGGGGGACTTCCAGGCAGAGAGAGAACTCGGGGAAGAACAATGATGGAATTGTTAGCCAGACTGGAAGGAAGCAAGACGAACAGTAGAGAGATAGGGCAATACCTCTTGGCTGAACATAGATTAAAATAAATGGGTTAATTCAAGTTGTAGGCTCTAGTTGGAGGCAAGCCTAGACTAAGGCTGAGCATTCATCATAACTAATAGTAAGTCTCCGTGTCATTATTGGTCATCTGGTGGTCCCAATGGAAAAATATGACTACAACATGCAAGTAAGCATTTTAAATGACTTGTCTTAGGAGAATTTTCTACATCTCTAATTGACATAAAGCTTGCTAGATGTAGTTCAATATCCATCACCTTTCTTAAATAATGCTACAGAGTAATTCATGACAGCCCTTAGAGGCCAAGTTATGATCTATAGGAAGACCCAAGACAAGCACAAAGGTTATTTGAGGTTAATTGGGGTCTAAAGTAGAGTAGGGAGCAGAAGCAATGCTGGGATGAAGAAGCAAGTTCCTCTTACCCTCGTGCTGGCACCTGTTTTGGGACTGGGGGGTTATTGTATCTGAGAATACAGGCATGGTTAAAATCACATGCACAGAGGTACTGGGGCTAGGGCTGTCAGGACACTCTGGATAATTCATACGTGAATAGTTTGGGGCAATGAGCATCAAGGGGTGCACAGCACAGTGTCAGGCAGATGACGAACCTTTTTTTATCCTGTAAATAATTACAGGTGCCCAGAGCTAAGCGTTTTGAAATAAATAGAAGCCTTGCACTTGTGAGATGAGGGAGGCATTTGAGATCAGCAAGCAGAGATGTCCCATTCACAGATGAACACAAGCAGACAGTGTACTCTAGACACTCTGGCTAGGTTGGCAGCTTGGGTTCCAGACAGTTTGGAGAGCACAGTCACTGCTTTACAGAACACTGGTAGATTCAGGTGACTTTAAAAGGCAGAATGGCAAATGTTATTTCATCGTTTGTTCAAAACCACCCAAAATTAGAAGAGCTGCTAATAGCAATAGTCCTCGGCATCTATGAAAGTGGTTGCCTGCCGTCTCTAATTCATTTTGAGTTCTGAGACTGACAAGTGTCACACTTGGCACAGGCATCAGTCTGTGTCTTGTCACTCTTTCTTCTTGGGCTGACATAATTTTGTTCTCAGCACCTCTTTGCAGGCATTCAGTATGATATCTCATCCTGGGTTAGTGGTGGTCCTTCTCAGGCATGGTTTTTAACTCTTGGAGTGGGCCTTAAGTCAAATAAGATGGTGATTGGTTCCTCCTCTAAATATTGTGCCACAATTGTAACTGCACCATTGAGCAGTTCACAATTGCAGATCAGAAGGCTTATAGATTATTGGCATTCACATTTCTCCTCTGGTACCATGCAGAGTACCTTCTAGAACCATGAACACTAGTCACTAGGAGTGAAGGCTCTACGTAGGTCCCAACTAAACTTCTCTGTGCTCAATGAGGTATCTAAGTGTTGTTTGAAGTAATAGGGCATTAACATCACTTTATAATATTGCGATACCCTGAGTGGTTTCGGGGTTTCCATAGAGTCTCTTTAGTCAACAGCCCAATTAGATGTAAACCATTTGTGGCACTGGAGGTTCCATTTGGTGGTAACAGGTGTCTAGTCAGGACTTTGTCTTCTCTGTTATTTGGTGATTCCATGTAGATTTTCATACACACACACACACACACACACACACACACACACACACACACAAGCTTCTATTATGATAGGTTTTCATATGACTCCTCAAATGGCCCTTAGTGTTATCTGTCCCTCTCCAAGTCCCTTCCTTTCTCCCCTTCCCTCCCCTCTATATTTAATTCCCCCATTCTAGTCCCCAACCCCTTCTCTCCTTAGCTCTCCTGTCTAGTCCCCCTTCCCTGGGAGATCCTTCCCTCTGCCTACTACCTTACTCTTTACCTAGCCTAAGTGTTTATACGGATTATAGCAATATGCACAATATAAAACAATATATACCATATATATCTTTTTGGGTCTGGATTATTTTACTGAGCATGATTTTTTTCTAGCTCTATACACTAATGTATAAATTTCATAATTTTTAACAGTTGAGTCATATCACATTCTGCAAATTGTACCACATTTTCATTGTTCATTCATCTGTTGGCAGGCATTTAACTTTTCCCAATTTCTGAGTATTATGAATAAAGAGCAATGACCATGGCTAAGCTACTGTTTCTGTAGTAGAATGTACAGTCTGATGAATGTATGCCCAGGAGTGGTAGAGCTGGATCTTGAAGAAGATCTATCTCCAGCTTCCTGGGAAATCGCAACACCAACATCCACAGTAACTGCAAGTTTGCACTCCCACTGGCAATGGATGAGTGTTCGCTTTACTCCTAATCCTTGCTAGAAAGAGCTGCTTTTTGGTTTTATTCGTATTCACCATTTTCATTTGTGTAAGATGGAATCTCAAAGTAGCTCTATCTTGTATTTCCCTGACATTTCTTTGACTAGAGAGGTTGAACATTTCTTTAAGTGTTTCTCATTCATTTGTGGTTTATCTTTTGAGAATTCTCTGCTTACATCTTCAACCCAATTTTAGTTCTAGTTCTACATGTAGCCATCCAGTTTGATCAGCATTATTTGTTGAAAATGATACTTTTCCCAGTGTGTATTTCTGACTTCTTTGTCAAAAATCATATGTCTCTAGGTGTGTGGACTTATGTCTGGGTCTTGAATTTAATACCATTGATAAATGTGTCTGTTTTTATGTCAATACCATGCTGGTTTTATTACTATACCTATGTAGTATAACTGGAGATTGGGCCTGGTGATGCCTCCTGCAGTTCTTTCATTATTCAAGATTGGTTACGCTTTCCTGATTTTTTTTTGTGTGTGTGTTTCCATACAAAGTTTATGGACTGTTCTCCCTAAGTATTGCCTCTTTTCTTGTTGAATATCAATAGGGCCTGTTCTGGTTTGCTCTCTATTGTTCTAATAAAACAGTAAATGAAGTATGGACATTAGTATATTCTCAGTTGGCCCATTCCTATCTGTCCTTGGGGTATGTAGATGAAGCATACTATAAACATTCTTTTTTTGGTTTTTCGAGACAGGGTTTCTCTGTGGTTTTGGAGCCTGTCCTGGAACTAGCTCTTGTAGACCAGGCTGGTCTCGAACTCACAAAGAATCGCCTGCCTCTGCCTCCCAAGTGCTGGGATTAAAGGCGTGCGCCACCATCGCCCGGCTATAAACATATTTTTAATTGGCCAGTTCTTGGCTATCCTTGAAGCAACACTCTCCCAGTTGTTATCAGCTCCTGCCAGATGGCCCTTGTCACGTAGGAAGGGTTTATTCCTTTAGCCTAGCCTAGGCAGCATGGTTCAGCTGGAGAACATTTAGGTCACTCTGACCAGTTTCATTTCTCTTAGTTCCATTCCTTCACTGCACTCAAATTGGATTAGAAGAAGAACATGAAGTTCTCCTGGACACATGCTTTATCCAGCTGTCTCCTGAACACCTCCAGTGAAGTTTTACATCAGGGGAAGTTATTTCAGCCCATTTCCTGGAAACAACATGGCATATTAATGAATTATATGTCTCCAGGGAGAGAAAGTACATGATACTTTTTCATTCTGCATTTACAGTTAGAAGACTGAAGAATTCCAAAGTGAAGGAGACTATTTATGGTGATGTTAATGATTACACTTGATGCTGATAAATCAACATTAACAAACGCCTGACAAAGATTTTAGCTTACAATGGTGTTGGTGTTTGAAAATAAACCTCCAAGTAAAGGCCTTGGAAGTTTTCCAGGTGTCTAATGGGATGCTGTTAAATCTCATTACAACAGTCTCACACTCATCAGTTCAAAGAACAAGTTAAAGCATGCAGAGATTGAAAAGCTGCTAAACTTTCACATGGCCACATATGGCAGCCTTCCCTGAGAGGGGCTGAAGCTACTGGGACTATAGCAACCACAGTAAAGGTAAGGATGAGGCTGTTGAACATGACGGCATCTAAAACGAGTTTTAATGGTGAAAATTGAGTGCAGCCCTCAGTGAAGTTGACCTACAGAGGAGGACAAGTGGTGTTTGGCTTCTTGTAGAATTTCAAGGTGAGGGAGGTATTCATAAGCAGATACTTAACAATAAGAGTTACTTCTTAGATTCTTTAAGTACAATTATTTGTCTTAGAATAGTTGAGTAGCAATGCTTTGTTGGCAGAGGTTGTTTGTTCCCTGCCGCTTGGACCCAAAATAATCATACAGAAACAATATTATTTCCAATACTGTTTGGCCGATAGCTTAAGTGTGTTTCTAGATAACTCTCACATCCTAAACTAACCCATCTCCATTAATCTGTGCATCACCACAACATTGTGGCCTACCAGCAAAGTTTTGGCTGGCTCCGGCAGAGGTATCTGTCTCTTGTTGTGTCTACCTGGCTCCTGCCTGACTCCACTTGCTCTCTTTCTACGTCTCTGTTTTGATTTCCCACCTGGCTTTACTCTGTTAAGCCCTTGGCTGAAAGCAGCTTTATTCATTAACCAATAAAAACAACACATATACAGAAGGACTTCCCACACCATTTCCCCTTTTCTGATCAAATAAAAAGAAAGGTTTTAACTTTAACATAGCAAGATTACAGGCCGGTGGTGGTGGCACACACCTTTAATCCCAGCACTCAGGAGGCAGAGGCAGCTGGATCTCTGTGAGTTTGAGGCCACCTGGTCTATAAGAGCTAGTTCTAGGACAGGCTTCAAAGCCACAGAGAAACCCTGTCTTGAAAAACCAGCCACCCCCCAAAAAATCGCAAGATTATATACAACAAAACAGTTATCAAGCAAGAACTATAGTTACAATATTTAATGCTTGTCATTCAATATTTTCAAGTAAAATGATCTTTTCCATATGTTAGATATCTACATTTCAAACCCCATCTCTGTATTTTTAAAGTAGTGTATTTAGTCAAAGCTCTGTTCTTATACCAGAGTTAGCATTGTGTTAATCTCCACTGGGAGACTGGCTCTCTCTTGGACTAAGGACAATTTGTTAGATTCATCCATTCTTGCAACAGACTGAGTGTTAGTGAGGACATATGGCTCTGCCTTAAATCAACCTTCAAAGCCTGATGTTTCCTAGCCAAGGAGAAGGACTAAAGAAAAGATTTGCTGTGAGTTTCTTTTCTAGGTAGATCACATTTAAAACATAAAATATTTCAGGGTTTGTTGAGGTGGCGTGCTAAGCATTCTTTAAATTCTACTTTTGGGATAAGTGAGATGAAGAAGAATTTTCTAAAAAGCATGGTAAGTCTGGACCAGAATCTATCATAAATTTAGCAATAAAAATTTAGGGTTTTGTTTTGTTTTGAAGTGTAGGAAATGTTTAGTGAATTATGTTATTGAACTAAGTAAAATAGAGTCAGTGTTAAAGACTCCAGCACAATGTCTGTTTCTCTAGCTGGGATTGTGTTTCCATTTACCTTTCAATGCAAAGTATGAAACTCCCTTAATACAGTTTATGTATGAGTTCAGTGTGATCACAGGAGCCAGCCTATCAGAGTTTGGGTGCAATTTTTTTTTCTCCTCTGAGGTATCAATGGCAAGGGAGTTTGGTCCAGCTTCTGTTTATTGTTAATGCATGTCTATTCAGTCTACCCAATGTCTAATTCAGTCTAATCAAAACTTCCCAATCATTCTTTTGAGGTGTACCTGAGACCATGTGTAGATTAGCTGCCTTAGGATTTTGATTATTTGGTGTTCATGCAACACTTGGGGAAGTTCAAGCTTTGTCCCTGTTGCACATGTGTGATTGTATCTTCAATGATTTTTGATGTTTTTGATATCCTAAACCTAAAGCTGTTCACATAATTATCTTGGTGTGTTTTAACGTTCCCCTTTAAAAGCAATAAAGATGTTCACTCTTCAGCAGAAAGGGATGCCAGTTTTCAGCAGATGGAAGCCAGCCTTCTCTACAAAGACCTCACGACACACACAGCTTTGTTTCTGCTCTAGAGAATCAAACAGCAGCTTGGGCTTCTGTGTCAGCCTCTCCAGAGGTTGTCAGAACAACTCTGTTCAGTGCGTACTTTTAAAGATGCCTCTGAATTTTCCAGAATTCACAAGAATGTTCTTATTTTCTGTTTAAACTCTGCTGACTTTCTCTCTGGGGGTATTTTAGAATATATCAGACCGCGCAAAGAAACTGATTATTTCATCTGTTCATACAATTTCCCAATACACTACATTTGTCTTTCTACAGGTCAGACATGAGAGACACAGGCAATGGTCCTCATGTACCTCTTTTTCTTTTCTTTTTTTAGTTAATTTGTTTTTTAATTTCATTTTACATTCCATCCACAGTTCTTCCCCTACTTCTCCCCTCACTCCTTATCCCTTATTCTCCATCCTCACCTCAACCCAACACACCCTCCATCCATGCCTCCCAAAGTGTATGGGCCCCCATAGGGAAGTCAACAAAGTCTGTCACGTTAAGTTGGGGCAGGAAAAAGCCCCTCCTCCTGCATTAAGGCTGAGTATAGTATCTCGCCCTAGGGAATAAGCTCCAAAAAAGCTAGCACATGCACCAGGGATAGATCCTGGTCCTTCAGCCAGGTGCCTCACAGATAGTTCAAGCTTCACCATGATTTTTCACATATAGAGGACCTAATTTAGTCCTATAGAGGCTCCACAGCTGTTGGTATAGAGTTCTTGAGTTTCCATGAGCTTGGTCCAGTTGTCTCTGTAGATTTCTCTATCATGATTTTGATCTCCCTTGCTCATATATTCCCTCCTCCCTCTCTTCAATTGGAATTTCAGAGCTCATTCTAGTGCTTAATTGTGGATCTCTGCATCTCATTCAAGCAGTTGTTGGATGAAGGTTCTATGATGATAGTTGGAGTATTCACCAATCTGATTACAGGGGAAGGCCAGTTCAGACTCCCTCTCCAATATTGCTAGGAGTCTTAGCTGGGGTCATCCTTATAGAATCTTGAGAATTTCCCTAGCACCAGGTTTCTCCCTAGCTCCATAGTGGCTCTTTCTATCAAGATCTCTCTTCCATTGCTCTCTAATTCCATCCCTCTCCCGCCTTGACCACCCTGTTCCCTCCCCATTACCAGTTTACCCAGGAGATCTCACCTAATTCCCTTCCCTGGCCATCCATGTGTCCCTCTTACAGAGACCTCTTATTTATTGTGTTTCCATGTCTTAGTTCTTTGGACAATGGTAATTTATAAAAATGTGCCTGATCAATTGCAGTGTGGGATTGATGAAGAGTTCTAGGATCTAGGACTATTATAAAGTCCTCATTTGCACCAGTATATGACTATCACTATGGTTCACAAATAGTCTCTTCTCTGATGAGTGACTTCTACCAGGTCTCAGAATACCTTAATTCTAAGGTCAAGTGCAGTGGGCTCTAATTGGCTAGCACCTCACTGGCAATGAACTTGCTCTTTGTCTCTTTCTCTGTCTGTCTTTCAGATCTTTGAATTCTTTTCTTTTTCAAGGGCTATTTAACATATTTTTATTGGAATAATAATCTCTCTGATGTATCAGGGGTGGCCAGCTGTAATTAGACCAGTCAAGCTTCAGGCAGAAAAACCTTCCAACTTCATCTAATTAGAATTGGAGACAGATTTGTATTTTAATTTTGACTTCTTATGATACCTATAAAAAGTATAGTGGTTAATGGAAGTTCATAATTGCCAATAATAGTCATTTTGAAACAGTGGTTTGGGGAATAGCCTTTCTGTATGAAAGACATAAACATATGTAACCTGGAGCATGTCTGAAGGTTAATACTTAATAGAGAACTGGGGCCACATCATGGAGCAACTTAACTATATTAAAGAACATTTTGTTCTCTTATAATGTATCTAACTCCAAAAATACAAATGAGAAGGATGATATCTGATTTCTGATATTTCAGTGAGACCAAAGGGAATTTAGGGAAACTGTGGCTTCACCCATAAAATAGTAAGTAATGATGTACTCATGATGTCATAGTAATGTACATCAACCTGGTAGCAATGGAGTAATTGGTAGAAATACTGTTCTTTTCTTTTCCTGGAGAAAGGAGCTGTCTCAATGGTTCCTGAGTTTATTTATCTTATAAGTGAACATTTCTTTTTCCACTAAGATTCTCTCTTAGAAAACCAAAGGAAGTTCTGACCAGTCATGATGAGATGGGTCCAGGTAAGATTTGGATTTTTGAGCCAGGTGGTGGTGCCACATACCCTTAATTCCAGCACTTGGGAGGCAGAGGCAGGTGGATCTCTGTGGGTTTGAGGCCAGCCTGCTCTACAAAAGCTAGTTTCAGGACAAACTCCAAAGCAACACAGAGAAATCTGGTCTCAAAAAAAGTTTATTTGGATTTTTGGTTAAAAGTTTGCTTTCCAACTTTGTTAAAAGGTTCTATAAAAGGCAGGGGGAAGATAAAATGGTTGCACAGGTCATAGGAACCTGAGAAAGCATATCTAAGAGAAAATGTTTCTCTAAATAAACTTTCATTTTGGAGCTTTTCAACTTGCATGAATGTCATGTAGATAGACTTCCCATACACACCACCTGCAAGGGCTGTCACAACTGAAGAGCCAGCACTGCCACATTAGTAGTGACTAAGCCCACCACTCAATGAAACTTTAATTAGCTTTTCTAGGACGTTTTATAAAGTGACGCTTATTATATAACAAACAAAAACAAAAACAAACTTATGTCATAAGGAATGGGATTTTTTCAGAAATGCAAAAATGTCGAGTGTAGGTACATGTGTCTGTTCTTCTGCCCCCCAGTGGTATTATTAGTGTATGTGCATTATTAGTGTATGTGCATGTGTCTGTTCTTCTGCCCCCCGGTGGTATTATTAGTAACTTCTTTCCCATGTGCCTCACTCCACCTCACCCCAAAGGTTGTGGCTTGGGGGCTTCCTTTATCCTCTTTACCCCCCTGCCATTTGTTTCTGGAACAGTTGCAAGTCCTGTCAGTGTAGTTCATTGACGTTGTAAGAGGCCCCTTATTAGTTCCAGGATGCTCAGCCCTGAGAAAACCACACAGAAACTGTATTAATTAAATCACTGCTTGGCCTATTAGCTGGCTAGCTCTTACATATTAATTTAACCCATCCTCATTAAGATGTGTATTATCATGAGACTGTGGCTTACCGGGTAAAGTTCCAGTGTCTGTCTCTGGTGAGGCTATATGGCTTCTCCTCACTCTGCCCTTCTTTCTCCCAGAATTCAGTTTAGTTTTCCCCACATAGCTCTGTTGTACCCTATCAGGCCAAGCCTGTTTCTTTATTAACCAATGGTACTCACAGCATACAGGGGACTCCCATATCACATTAATGTTTCTCATCTTCCTAGAGCTAAACACAAGCTCCTCAATTCAGATCCAGAAATGTGGTCTTGGCTGCTATGATACAGTTACATGTTTTAATGCATATTGCAGGAGTAATAATGTATTATACCTGTATCCCTACTTTCTCCTTAGGTTAGGTTTTTATTTTCAAAACTTGGAATTATATATCATTTGTCTTTATCTTCCTAGTCTTTGGTAGACAGCTTCACAGTATCAATATTTTAATGACCATTTATTGAAAGAATATATTTAAACAATCAAAATGAATTCAATAATGATTTTAAAAGGAATCAGAAAATGTTAAAAGTAAAACCACTTCAAGGAAGACACATGTATGTTTTGAAAAATACAGAGAAGAACAGACGACTGTAGGGAAATAGTCAGTGGAGAAACTGCTCCATGAGTTCAGGCTCTTCTGGGTAAAATTATTAGAGCAAGGTAAAAGTGAGAAAGTGAGAAATTTTCTTGAGTAAGGATGTGGGAATATGATGTATTTTACTTGTGGTACCACTGTACAAGGGTATCAGAGAGAGGGCTGTCACTACAGAGGGTGTCATTGCAGAAAGGTGTTGTATAAGGATGTGAATAGACATGGATGTCACTATGGAGTGATGTCACTACATGATGATGTCACTAGACAGAGGCATTACTGTAGAAGGATTTGACTGTGGAGGGATGTCACTAAAGAAGGATGGCACTCTGGAAATATATGCTATAGAAGAAAATACCTGTGGAGGGATGTCACAGGGAGATATTTCACTATAGAAAGATGAATCTGTAGAAGGATGAAACCATAATGGGTGTCACTAAAGGAAGATATCACTGTAGAGAGATGTCATTATGAGTGGGTGTTGCTATAGTTGGGTGTCTTTGCAGAAGGTGTCACTAGCAAGTGATATTACTATAAAGAGAAGTGACTGAAGAAGGGTGGCTCTATAGAAGGGTATACATTTAGAGATTGTCACTATAGATACATCAGTGATGAGAGATGCCACTGTAGGGGAATGCCATTATAGACTGGTATCACTGTATAGAGACATCTTGGCAAAAGGTGTCACTAGAGAATGACATTAATACAGAGGGAACTCACTGAAGTGGGGCATCACTCTAGAAAGGTGTTCTACAGTTGGATGTCACTCTACAAGGATCTCACTCTAGAGCATATGAGGATAAGGAGCGTTCACTGTTGCAGAGTAACTACAGAGGTGTGTCATAATAGCAAGTGACATTACAGAATGATGCCAGGATGTAGAGATGTCACTATCTGGATGTGCCATTAAAGATTTATGCCATTGCCGAGGATGTTACTATAGGTGGATGTCACTGAAGAGGATTTCACTGTAGAGAGATATCACTTTTGGTGGATGCCAATATAGTGAAGTACTGCTACTGAAGAATTTCAGTGTGCAGCGATGTCATTATAGAATGATGCTAGTATAGAAGGCTGTCACTGTACAGAGATTTTAGTATAGAGAAGTGTCACTATAGAAGGATCAACATGATGGTATGCCACTGTGGAAAGTGTCAATATACAGGGGAGTCATTCATATATATATATAATATATATATGATATATATAATATATGTATATATATTAGAGAAAAGTCACTATATATCAGTGCCATTATAGAGAAATGTCACTTTAGAGAAGGGCACTATAGAAAATGTGACAATAAACATGTGTCAGCATAGAGAGATATCTCTGGAAGTATCACGTGCTGTCACCACGGGTACGTCAGTACACAGGGATGTAACTAGGTAGGGTGTAATAGCAGAGAACTGGCACTTATAGAGCCATGACAATGTAGAGTGACACGCGTCTTTGTGTTAGCAAAGAGCGGTGTCACTACAGTTGTTTTCACTATCGAGTGCTTCTGTATATGGATGTCACTAGACAGCGTCGCTAGAGATAGGAGTCACTGTGTGAAGGGGTTACACTGAAGAAAGCTGTTAGAGGGATGTTACTGTAGGATAACATCAGTTCTCCATGGAGCAACGTCGCCGGGGAGGAAAGTCATCGTAGAGGAGTAACACCATAAAGATCTGACACTGTAGAAGTGTATCATATAGGAGTGTTTCTATAGATGAGTGTCGATATAGAAGGGCGTCACTATGAAGGGATTTCACTACAGAGCGCTATCTCTTTATATAGGTGTTACTGCAGGTGGATATCACTATAATGGATATCAGTGTAGCATGCTGTCACTTTAAAGTGCTGTCACTATAGATGGACATCACAGTAGAGGGATACCCACTCGATATAGTTATCTTTACTGTGCAGAAGGGTATCACTATAATGGGGTATCACTGAGAAAAGATGTAACTTTAGAGGATGACATGGTAGAGGAATATCACTTTAAGGAGTGTAACTATAGTGGGTATCCCTAAGGGAGTGTCACATTAAATGGATGACATTATAAATGTAACTGTAGGAGGGTGTCACTACATAGGCGTACACATTTAGAATGGTGACACTATTATAGGCTGTTACTATAATATGGTGTCACTACTATGGTGTGTCACTACACGGAGATATCACTGGAGGTAGCATCGCTGTAGAAGATAAAAGATGTAAAGTTATTTCTCTACTGAAAGTATTACAACAGGATGCATCACCATAGAGGAATACCACTATAATGTCATGTCACCACAGAGGGCATCACAATAGGGGAGTGTCAATGTAGATGATCCCTATAGAGGGATGCCACTATCAAGTCATTTCACCACAAAGAGATGTCAGTACAGAAAGATGCCACTACACAGAGTTGTATTGCAGTGGCATCATTACAGAATGATACCGTTCAATAACATCTCTATCGAATTCTGTTCCTGCAGAAGGTATCACAGTAGAGCCTCAGTGCATTCTCTATTCATTCTGAAGGCTGGACATGGATGGGGACAAAGCAGGTGGTAGGAAGCCTGGGGTTTCTCAGAAATAGTCTTTCCCTTTACCTTTAATTAAAAATGTATTACATGTATGAGTGTTTTACTTGTGTATATGTATTCTCAGCATGTGTACCTGGTGCCATGCAAGTCAGGATAAGGCATAGGATGTCTTGGAACTCAAGTTGCATTTAAATAGTGGTGAGTCACCACATGGGTCCTCTACAAGAGTGACAAGTTCTCTTCACCACAGAACCATCTCTTCAAACCCCACTTAAAAAATAATTAATTAAATTAATTCTTTGAGAGATTAATGCTAAATATTTTGGTCTTATTCACCATCTTCCCCCACCACCTTCCAGATCCACTCATCAAACCCGACCAACCCAGCTTTGAGTTCTCGTCTGCAAGCAAGCAAACAAACAACCACAATTGAATCTACCTTGTATTTCTCAAATGCTCTTTAGTGTGGGTCCTGCTCCAGAGAGTAATCACCCTACCAGAAGTCATACCATTAATAAGAACTGACCCCCCCTTCTTTCAGCATTTATCAAATTTCCCATGCAAGTAGCATACTTTGCAAGTACTTGAGATCTAGAACAAGTTGTGTCTTTCCTTTTTTTATGATTCTGTGATTTGGAATATAGCCCCGTGCCTCGACTGCAAATTTCTTGAATATGGAAATCTATGTATGTATATAGGTGCTTTTAAAAATGATTCTGATCTTTGCTTTGGTACAGAAGGGACAAGGTGATATAGAAAGCCTAGTCCACCCTGGCAAGGCTGGAGTGAAGTCAGGGCCCTAAGAGCAGCTGGGCAGAAACTATTATGGGTAAAGGAATGCAGCTGGAGCACTCAGGGGTCTGGAATGCATATGGGAACATGTTCTAACCACACTTGTTTCTAGAAAGTTAAGAAAATGGCTGTAAGGAAAATGAAGGGAGCACTGTGATTCTGATTCTTTTCCATACAAAGTTACTCAAACAGGAAGGGTTGACTGTAGAGAAAGAAGTTGGCTCATAAGAAAACAGATTTGCCTTCCAGGGAAGGATTTGTTACAGAAACTTGTTACTGATATGGAGAGGTGACAGTGAAATTCTCTCAAGGTTCTTTTTCATCTGCTGCTTTTGTCTTTTCCTTTTTTCATTATTTGAGATGGAATTCCTTTATATGATCTTGGCTGGCTTTGAATTTACAATCCTCCAGCATTGGCCTCCTAAGTTTTGGGAATGAGAAACAGGTGCCATCACACCAGAGTTTATTTCTATGTTAAAAAGAGAAGAGGGCCCTACAGTATTAATATCAGTGCAACTTGTCTGCGGGGAGCTAACAGCAGAGGACAGACAGGAAGCATCATGTTGCCAAAAATTATAAAGTTTCATAATATCAAGAAGATTTTTTTGAGCTGCAAAATTCAATAAAACAGACACTTGGGCTCAATCTCAGATACTGTGGTCGGGCAAGTACTTAGTAACCAGAAATGAATGGGTTCTATTCTGTGGCTTTAACATGGCAAAAGGGAGTCTGGTTCACACGAACTGATTCACAACGTAAGAGGTTCTCACAGAGGGCTGCTCTAGGCTGGGTATTTCATCAGAGGCTGGCTTGCAATGGTGGGCAAGATGCAGGCATTCTTGTAGGTCAAGTGGCAGCAGATAGACATAAAAATTTTTATTAAAGACAAGATTGCCAGGCAAAAAATCGGGATCTTAAGGGTGGGGTGGGAGGGGGGTAAGGGGAGATGGGGAGAAAAAAGTGAGAAGGGCTGGATGGGGAGAACTTGGGGCAACGGGA
>NC_022031.1:54972018-54995431 GCF_000317375.1 Microtus ochrogaster
ATATATATATATATGCTGATATGTACATGCCCATAGTGCTTCATCTGTACTTGACCTTTTGTAGAACATGATGCTGGACCTCATTTTTATTTTTATCCATATGTTACTATCACCATATTACTCCAGGGCTCTACAAGGCCACCTTTATTGGAAGCCATTAATCTTTGCTTTGTGTAGTTTCTGTACATACAGGCTTTAGGTACATTGTTATATATAAATATTGTTTTGTTGATTTACTTAACAGGCCAGTCACCCAATCATGTGGTTCAAATTTCAGTGGACTTTATTCACTATAAATACCTTAATAAAATTATGCAAAGTACAAGCTCAACAGGCCACTTTCTTGATCCACAAATCATTACTTGTATAACAGGTGTATCACACCCTGATCAGTGGCCTAGCATCTCTCTTCTTTCAGAGTCTGTCTGGTGGCAAATGGCCAGTGTGCATCTGCTTTTAAGTTCAGGCCCAGACAGCAAAGAATATAATTAGGTTGCTCCCTTGTCTACTAGTGACGAACCCTTTGGAGCAGTTTACAACTGCAGAATCAAAGAAGGGGGAAATGACAGTGCTGACGTGGAGTTCGAGTGTCATGTAATCGGTCTTGGGAAGGCTGAGATTGTCAGTTAGGCAGCCAGGGGAACCCAGTAAAGGAGCTGAATACCATAAATGAGGAAAGTGGTTCTGACAACAGGATAGAAGAGTTGACACTAAAGGAATGCTTCTAAATTTATGACACTGAGAAAACCAAAGATGACACGGTGGGACTTGCTGCAAACTCAGGGAGTTTAGCAGTTTGGTAAGGCACGAAAAGAAGACACCACGGCACTGCAAACAGCAAGAGAAAGATGGCAAGCATTGCTCAAACTACTCTTTAGGATATTTTTTTAAACAGAATAAAACCCCTTTTAATTTTTAATATTTACTGTTTTAAATTGCTATATACTAAATATCATCTCTACTATTTACTTCATTTCCTTATCTCAAATTGCTCTCTTTCTTGATAATCAAAATGTTGAAAAGCCATCTAACACTACCACCTCTTTCTTACCGGTTCCCACAGCAGGTTGTGTGTGTGTGTGTGTGTGTGTGTGTGTGTAGCCGTACACTGCTGTGCAGAGCAGGAACACCCTGTATCATCAAGTTTCTAGAGACACAGCTCATAGATACACTGCCACCTCTTTATTACCTCAATTACTATGGACTCATAACACATTACAGCACTAGTGGGGTGAGTTCTTGCTTTACTCTCTTTCAGAAATGCTCTGATAGTCCTTTGAACCTTTGTTAATTTGTGTAAACGTTTTCACTCTCTAGTAGAATACCAAGATGGACTTTATTTAATCCCATTCCAGGTTAGTTTATGAGAAGCCAATATCCCTCTACTATCTGGCTACTGAGAAGCAGCTCTCTCACTCCTTTTGCTTTCATTCTCTGTAAGTTGTGTGACCTCTGATTTTAGACTTATTTCTAGATTCTGAATTTTTATAGGAACTCAACTTTGTAACTTTTATTGAATCAATTATGTTAAAACCATGCTTGTCCGGTCAATGGGAAGGCTCTGGTATCTTACTGATCTCTTCCAGTACACCAGTTTTCTTTATCTTTGTGTAGCTGAAGTGCACTTTTAGTTTGTCTTTCCCTTTGTTCTTGGAGTAAGTGTATTTGCCTAATTTGTAATAACTCCATAGAGAATTCGCGTACCTATAAAGACAACCTTGCTCTGTCTTCACCACCCTGAATCCCTCCTGCCTTCACCTCTCAGTGGCACAATTTATGTGTGCAGATTATTGTACCCAAATTACCTGACAAGAATACTTTCTAAAGAACATTCTCAGAGTCTATGAATAGAATCACAACACAGTCGTCTTTGTCTGTGCAGGTAAGGGGTGGTTTCTTGGGAATTTTGTTGTTGATTATAAAGAGAAAGAGAGCTGTTGAAAAGTGTCATTTCCAGCCGGGCGGTGGTGGCACACGCCTTTAATCCCAGCACTCAGGAGGCAGAGGCAGGAGGATCTCTGTCAGTTCGAGGTCAGCCTGGTATACAAGAGCTGGTGCCAGGACAGGCTCCAAAGCTACAGAGAAACCCTGTCTCGAAAAACAAAACCAACCAACCAAAAAAAAAAAAAAAAAAGAAAAGTGTCATTTCCATGCCACAGGTGTGCTGCCATCATGGCAAAGTTTTGCTTCTCCAGTTTACTGCAGCCATGACTGCATGCCTTTCCCAGCTACTAGACCACACCATTCTGTCTATTTAAGTAAGAGTCAAAGCTTCTTTCCCAGGGAGTATTCTCCTTAGCAGCACCAGCAAGCACACCTTTGTAAGAGTCAGCATGGGTTCCTTCTGGAGTCAGCACTGAACTAAAAAGAAAACTGGACTCCATCTTAGAGACCGGTTCCTGTTTCTGCTTCTCAAATACATACTTAGCTTTCTGCTGGTTCTGTAACCTTGCTACAGTCAATGTCTCTGAGGTTTAATATCCTCACGTGTAATGTGGAAGTAAAACCCTATTCTTCTTGATGCATTTGAAAAACTTAAACTCAGATGAAATTTTGTGTTTAAACTCTGAATTCTATTGGGTATTTCCATTGTAGTGTAGATATTGTAAGAGAATAAAGTTTCTGGGGCCACTCTGAAGCCACAGTTGAACCACTGGAAGATATGCCCTTTGGCTTTTAAAATTATGAGAGAATGATTAAATATTTTGCATATCCTCTGTAGAGTTGCTGTAAATTTAAGATCAAATTACCTTAAAATATAAGATAAAGAGAAAAAAATATAAAATTAAATATAGTGATATTTTATTTGTGTTTTAACAAATAAAGCTTGCCTAGAGATCAGAGTGCAAAGATAGTTACACTAATCAGCCATCCAGGCCAGGCAGTGGTGGTGCATGCTTTTAATACCAGCACTATAGAGGAATGTAAGTTTGGCTGAGACAGGAACTTATTCTCTCTTCAGTCTCTAGTGGCTGGCTGCTTGCTGCTTTTCTTCTCTGATCTTTCAGCTTGAACCCCAATATCTATCTCTGGGTTTGTATTGTTTGTGCTATAATTAAATTTAAGAATTATTAAGTAGATTATAAAGAAAATGTATATCCATTTATTTAGTGCTTGCCAATACTAGTTGAACATTTACCATATGAAGACATGAATCAAATAATGGAGCTCTGTAGAAGGAGACAACTTGTTCATCCCAACCACTCAGAATCAAAATAACCATACAGATACTGTATTAATTAATTCACTGTTTGGCCCATTAGCTCTAACTTCTTATTGGTTAACTCTTACATCTTAATTTAACCCATTTTTATTAATCTGCATATTACCATGAGGTCGTGGCCTACCAGCAAAGACTCAGCATGTCTATCTCTGGCAGCGGCAGTTCCATGGCATCTCCTAACTCTGTCCTTCTTTCTCCCAGCATTTCATTTAGTTTCCCCTGGCTTCCTAAGTTCTGCCCTATCAATAGGCCAAGGCAGTTTCTTTATTCATTAACCAAGAAAAGCAACACACGGAGAAAAGGACTTCCCACACCAGAGTTCTATCAACAAAATAGTTCAATCTGCCTCCTTAGGGACCCACGTTAACAGTAATACAATATGGCCTTAAAGTAAATGCGATAAGTACTTACATGTGGTAAGAACCCAGTTGTCAAAGTGCTGTATCAGTGTAACTGCATGTTCCTTGAATCTGGAGCATTCCTGTTTGTATTTATATATTGCCCTACTCCAGTAAAAACATAGTAGGCCTGCAAAGTGCCAAGCACTGTATTGAGAACAAGATATAAAGAGGAAAAACGGAGTCCTATCTTAGTGAGCTTTCACCTGACAGATGGGGGAAGAAGCTCTTACCTCTAGACAAAGCTAGAAAGCTGGATGTGCCGAACACATGGCAGTTGATTTGCTTTCCTTGTCCCAAAAATAACTTATATTCTTTCAGACCTGCAGAGACGAATACTGGCTGACTGGGTTTTACTTCATTGTTTTTTTATCCTAAGTAATATCCATTCTTCTGAAACTTAATAATGAGTTACATTCTCTTCAAACACGATTTGTGACTTCCCCTTTGTTCTTCTTTTCCTCAATAGACAAACATTGAAAACACATGCGCATCCCATTAGTATCACCATTTACAAAGCTCAAGACCACGAAAAGACCTTACATTTTTAATTTTATAATAAGCCATGCTATTATTTAGTACAGAGGTGAAGGGCAAGATTGACATTTTTCTAAACCAGATTTGAATCACTGCTTTTTACTGACTGGACTGGAAATTCCAATCAATTCTTATTGAAAAATAGTGACAAAGTTGCCTGTTTGGGGATTTTAAATAATGTGTATGATGTATCTGTAAGAATACCACATTATTAAGCTACAGGATGGTAGATGTCATTGTCACGGAAGCAATTCAGATTAAACAGTTCTTCAGACCCAAACCCATATGAACAACTAAGAAAACTATAGCTCTATTTCTAGACTTTGTAAAGTATTTTGTCAAGTATTTTGAAATCTGCAAATAGATGACTTTTATTTTTTAAAAATCTGGTTCCTGCACAATCCAATATGGTAGCCATTAGCCACATATGCCTAATTAAATTTAAGTTAATTAAAATCAAATAAAATTTGAAAGTCAGTTGTTTGACTGCACTAGCTACATTTAGAATGTTCACTAGACACAGATGGTTAGTGACTGCTATGTTGGCATTCACACACACAACATTTGGTTGTATTGCAATCTAGGTATTTGGTGTCATAGGAAGCTATGTTTAATATTATACAATATAGTTTTGTTGCTTTTAATGTGATAATGCCCATGGAATAACACAAAGAATAAATAAAAGTTGATTATTGCTTTATTACACAATAAATTTACCACATTTAGCAAAATCTCAAGAGTCAGATTCTCTTCAAAGACAAAACAATGTTTTCTGGCAAGACATAGGAGTTAAAAAGGAGGTGACATACCCCAACATCTCAGAATAATTGAAAACTTTAAAAATTATACTCATCAGAACAAAGAAAGGCAGCTAAATTCTGAGCTGCTTTACCATTATTATTATTGTTACTGAATGTTGTAGACATGTCTGTCATTGCCTGTTACCTAAGTTGAACTATATAAGTGTTTACATTTTCCTTGCTTTTTATTCTGGAGTCCCATATTTAGAAAAAAACTTAATGAGAACAGTTCATGCTACTTCTACAGAGGCGAAAGAAGGCACAGACAAGATTTTGTCTCAGGTTTTTTTGTTTTTTGTTTTGACTGGAAAGCAGTGCTCAAAGACATGAATGGCATAAATAACTCACAAACAAATCAGCCAGAGAATACGGTCTTTATCCCTGGCCTCCTGGTCAATCTTACCTGAATATTTTGGTCTGTTGTTTCCATGAATACAGTATGATTTGGGAACTACTTTCCTGAGCATAGATGCCTGCATCCAAGACTGAGTTTGCTCTGAAGTCATTTTTTTTTTCCTGAAAATTCTACTTAGAATTTGAAGTTTGAAAGACACGGGTTTTAGTATCCTTCCACCATAATTTAATAACTATTAAATTTTAAATCATTTAAATTGTAAACAAAACAAAAAAGAGGGTTGATTCTGTCATTGGACAACCTCCATGTCTATCTTCTGTGCTGCTGTAGCAACAGTCCAATGCCTAGAGATGCAGTTGTTGAACTCTTAACTGAGGAGTTGACTTTATTTTGAAGCCAGAAGTCCACATGTGAAGACTCTTTTTGAATAAGGAAAAGAATGACAAAGAAAATTAAGAAAACAAGAGAAGGGACCCCATCAGGTCACCCCATCAGTCCTCTCTTCCCCTCTTGCCTCTTCAGAAAAGCCCCTGTCCCCAGGACATGAACCATTCTGTCTCTCGCTGTCTCCCATATCACCCGATACATGTGCTAACCATAATAGTGCCCATCTGCCGGGTGCTGCAAGGTGCCTGGTGGACCCATGTTTTCTCCTTGCAGCCCGGGGCAGACCTCCCCCAGTCTGAATGCAGGTCTCCTTGTCCTGCTCAGTTCATCATGGCACTGGGAAGGACCGTGCTTCTTTATCACAAAATGATCATAGTAGTGCCTAACAGCCCAGTGCCTTTGGTGCTGGGTGGGCTTTTAGTTGGTGCAAAGGTGGTGCTGGAATTCTTTTGCAGGTCATGGCTAGAAGCTTTGGGCTACATTTGGATGCTCCCCCGCCCACCCCAGCCAAATGGCATCAGGCAGAGGTGTTGCGGGAGTCCTCTCCTGGGCCTTTACTTTATTCTTACAATGCCATTTTCCTATACATTACCCGGATGGTGAGACTATGCTGTCCTAATCTTCAAAAGCTGTTCCTTGAAATGTGGGAATACTAAGAAGTCATATCGATCTCTAAACTTTCAGAGTACACAGCCCGAATGCACGAAACAGATTTTTAAAGGTTGTATACATGTGGTTTCCTCCCCCTCCCTTTGGGACAAAATAATGAGACACTTTTATTCAGAAACCTGGCATTTGTGCTCCTTGGAAACACTGAGAAGTGAGCGACAATGTGGAAACACAGGCAGAGAGTGGGACCCATTTCATGGAATATCATGATCTGGTATGGGATGAACACTCTACATCAGTCAACATCTATCTCCTCGTGATGGAGTAACCGCAGTGGGGTCCTGGGATGATAGTGCTGATGTGTATCATACAAAGCTAGAAAGCTGATGCAAGTGGAGCTAATGGTACCAAAAGCATGACGCAATTCTTTTGTGGTTTAAATTCATACAATTTTTAGAGTGCGATGCTTATTGTCCTTTAATGCAAATAGAGGCTGTCAGAGAATTTTCCAGCGGTAGGTTTATTGTTTAATTATCAGGGGCTGAGAATACCTTTGGATAGCCATTTAAGTTTGTTTTAAAAGCAAAAAGGCTGGAAAGCAGCCAAGCAAGCTGAGGTTTGTAAGTGGAGGTTCATTTTAGTTTATTCAGTGGACAACGTACATAAAGTGAGATAAAAAAATTCATCTTATTTCTCTCCTACAGTAAGTCTGTAGCTCTGGTGCTGCTGTATCAGCTTTCTTAAATCTCCCTTTACAGCCTTTATTCTGGTTAACAAGCTTACTGTCAGAACATGGTCCAAGAAGAATGGAGCTGTGTGAGATTGCTGAGTGCTTGTGAAAAACTTCGAGAAACCATGGCAAGAGTCTTGTGACATCAATTTCTTCAAAACAAGGAACTGATCTTGGATTATGCTTTTGTGTCCCTCCCAGATGTAGTGGATAGGAGTGAGTTTGCTTCCTATTAACAATTACAACTGACTGTTGTTATTTGTTTATGTATGCCTCTCTGAGAACTATATTTTGCCATGTGTAACTTGCTTTGTTTTTTTTTGTTTGGTTTTTTTTTTGTTTTTTGGTTCGGACTAACACAAGAAAACAATTTCTCCCTAGTCTTATAAAACTAGACACAATTAGCTCATTTTTACCACAGAACATGTTCAAACTAGAGAGAATGTTTCAGTAAATGGACCGTAAGTAAAAACCTTACAGCAAATGCACAAGGCCAAAGTTGCTGATGTCTAACCAAAGTTATTAATACAAAGCAACCTAAAAGAAATCATGCTAATTCTTTATTTGTTGAATCTAGCTGATAAAGACCTATGACTCTCAGTTTCTCTCACTGGGCACTGTGCCCCTAGCCTCGGGTCACAGACTTACATCAGAAACCTTGAAACATTGCATTCATTGTAAATGGCTCTGCCATTATCATTTATTCAATGATGTATAACTCTTATAACCTCTTTTCCCATTGCCCCAAATCTCCTGGAAAAATTAATTTCAGCTAGGTGAACAAAGAAGCAGGGTAAAATTGAAACAAAGGAGACCTAAAAAGAATTAGAATTTAGAAGGAATTAGAAACTATAAGATTAGAGCTATAACAGAAAAATAAGCAGAATAATTAAGAACGTGACCAGAACAGATCATGTGTGAAGTTACTTTAGAAATCCTTCAAACCCCGCTCTTGATAAGTCTTATCTAAGTTACGCTGGGTAGGGTCTTGTTAGCTGTACTTTCAGGCCCCTAAAAGAGCTTTTTTTTTTTTAATGTAAGCATTTAGACTTTTCTCTTTCCTTTTAGAACCACTTTCATTGCACCCCATAAGTTTGGGTATGCTGAGTATTCATTTCTATTTAATTGTAGAAAGTTAAGCTTAAGTTCTATCTTTACTTTTGTCTTAACACATTTTTCAGTCAGTAGAGAGCTGCTCAGTTTTCAGGAATTTGTAAGCTTTCTGTTGTTTCTTTTGTTGATATCCAGATTTAATACAGGGTTGCCTGGTAGGGTGCAGTTTGTTATTTCAATTTTCTTTCATCTTTTGAGACTTGCTTTGTGTCCAATATGTGGTCAGTCTTGGAAAAAGTTCCATGAGGTACATTTGATTTATAATGTCTGTTAGCTACAGTATTTCTCTGCTTAGTTTTTGTCTGGATAACCTGTTTAGTGGTGAGAGTGGGTTATTGATGTCTCCCATGATCAGTGTGTGAAGATCAATATGTGATTTAGTCTGTAGTAGTGTTTCTTTTACAAGCTTGGGTGCCCTTGTGTTTGCGGCATAAATTTTAAGAATTGAAATGTCATCTTTGTGGATTTTTCCTCTCATGAATATAAAATGCCTCCCCATCTCTTTTCATTAGTTTTTTTATTTGAAATCTATTTTGTTACATATAAAAAGGGCTACACTATCTTGCTTCTTAGGTCCATTTGCTCAGAAAGTCTTTTTCTAACCCTTTGCCTTGAGGTAATATCTATACTTGATGCTGAGTTGTGTTTCTTGTACACAGAAGAAGGGTGGATCTTGTTTTTACACCCATTCTGTTAGTCTGTGTCTTTTTATTGGGGAAATGAGACCAATGGCATTGGGAGATATCAATGACCAATGATTGTTCTGTTAATTATTGTTATTTTGGTGGTGATGGTGGTAGTGGTTATATGTATGTACTTCCCTTCTTTTTACTTTTGCTGGTGTGATGTTATTTATTTCCTAGATTTTCATGTATGTAGTTAACCTCCTTAGATTGGAGTTTTCCATATAGCTCCTTCCATAAATCTGAACTTATAGATATATATTGTTTAAATTTGACTTTATCATAGAATATTTTATTTTTATTTATTTTTAAAATACTTTTTATTTTCTCCACCTATGGTGATTGAAAATTTTGCTGAGTATAGTAATTAGTGTATTCAGATATCTGTGGTCTATTGGAGAATGTAGCACATTTGTCTAGGTCCTTATGACTCATAGAGTCTCCATTGCGAAGTAGGTTTAATTCTGATAGGTCTGCCTTTACTTGTTACTTGCTCTTTTTTCCTGGACTTTTAAAATATTCCTTCTTTGTTCTGTATATCTAGTGTTTTCATTATTATGTGACAAAGGGACTTTCTTTTCTAGTCCAATCTATTTGGTGTCCTGTTAGCTTCTTGTACCTTTATAGGCATCTCTTTCTTTAAGTTAGGAATATTTTCTTCTATTATTTTCTTGAAAATATTTCTTCAGTCTTGGAGCTGGGATTCTTTTATTCCTAATATTCTTAGGCTTGGTCTTTTCATAGTGTCCCAGATTGCCTTGATGTTTTATGTGAGGAGTTTTTGGATTTAACAAATTTTGACCAATGTATCCATTTCTTCTATAGCATCTCCGATGCCTAAGATTCTCCCTTCTGTCTCTTGTATTCTCTTGTGACGCTTGCCTTTGTAGTACTTTTTCTAATTCCTAAATTTACAATTCCCAGAATTCCCTCAATATTAGTTTTCCTTATTAATTCTACTTCTAATTTCACATTTTAAAATGTCATTTCCTTCCACGGTTTGTGCTTTCATAGATTTATTTAAGTGATTTATTCATGTGCTCTTTAAGGACTTTTGTCATATTTGTAAAGGCTGCTTTAAATTCTTTTTTTTTGTGCTTCAAATATGCTGGAATATTTGGGGGCTACTGTGTTTGAATATCTGGACTCTAGGGCAGACATATTGCCCTGGCTGTTAATTGTAATTGTCTTTCTATTATGTTGTTTAGGCATCTGAGTTTGGAATGATTAAAGAGGCTGATTTCTGATTTTGTCTTTGTTGGGCGCAAGTTTGTTCCTTGGATTCTGTGTCCTATCTGAATATCTGTAGAATATGATGGCTGTGTGTTCTTGTTTTCCTGGTGTGTTCACAGGGAATATCTTCTGGTGTTGGAGGCTGGGAGACTGGAATGAGTTTGGGAAGAGAAGATTGGAGGCGAAGGTCTTTTTTAATCTACTGTGGATGAGATTAGAGAGGAAAGGGAGATCATGGGTTTCCTCTTACAGAGCTGGGGATGAGAATAGTGAGATTGGATATCAGGAGCAGTAGGAAGGGTGTGGGTATTCCTTGGGCCTATTGTTGCCTTTAGAGGAGAGGCAATTGATTAGCCAGAATGCCTGTTAGAGTTGGGCTCTGGAACAAAGCAACAAATAGGGGTGGAAGTTTAGGAAGGAATGGTCTGTGGGATCCACAGGACAAGTGGATATTTGGGAGGGAAGGTTGTAACTTCTGTTGAAGCCCGAGGGATGAGACGGGGAAGATTTGGTCTGGAGGAAAAGAGTGAGAGATAGAAGAAAGTCTACAGTCAGCCTATATAATTTTCTGGCAGGTGTGGCTTGAGGGTTAGTAGGGGTTACGTGCTAGAATTGGAGGCTAGGATATAGGGATAAGTGTGCAGAGGGAGATTAGGAAGGGATGGTCTTTGGGATCCACTGGGGATATAGGCATCAGGGAAGAAAGATTGCTGCTGGTCTCCTGTTGCAGCCTGAGGGAGGAGACTCCATAATGTCTGAATTCTAAGTTCTTATTTTATTAATTTGCATCTTCTTCTTCCCTGTTCATTAGTTGTATAAGAGTTTGCCAAACCTAGTCTGTGGTTCATTGTGTTGCTATTTTTTTGTTTCCATTTCACTAGTTTCTGCCCACTTCTTTACTATTATGTTCATTCATTAATTTTTTTAATTTGAATTCTTTTGGTGTTCTAAGAAATTGAGATACACCATTAAACTACTAATTAAAGATTTTTCAGGTATTTCCTTACTTTTGATACACTTAGTTGATGTGTGTGAACACAAGTGCGTGCCATTCATAAATTTAAGAATAATTTGTTTGTCCTCTCCTTATATCAAGTAATTCCCAAGAACTGAAATCAGATCATCTGGCTTGGTGGAAAGCACCTTTGCCTGCGTCTCTGGTATTTTAAGTACTTCCATTGTAACCTGTACATTCTTATATGTTGTGCTTTCATTTTTATTCAGTTCTAGCACTGTAAAATTCATAACAAAATAAGACAGAAACATGCATGGCAGTCACGACTCTTGTTTATGTAAATGGCTATGAGGCTTTAGCTGGTATGTCTAACATCTACTTATTTCATATTTCCTATTTTCAGATAGCACATCAGCAGGTCTCAGGTCTTTATCTGGAGATGTGGATTGCACTATCATTCTGGAAGAGCATTGGCCATTTTCAGCTTTCTTGGATTGGGCTCTAGTACCAGTTTCCCACTGATTTTAAGCAGAGGGTATGGTAACACATCAAGAGATGCACTAAAGAATTTCCTGCACCCAAGACACATGTTTTTCTTAGCTCCATTCTAGATAAGCTGTTCAATTTTCCCCTGAGAGTCTGGATCAATGATCACCACTGAAACTAATTCAATTCTTAGCTTGTTCATCAAGATTATCAGGACCCTTAAGTGACCAGCAGATGTCTTAGTCCAACTCAGTGGGAGAGACCTATCCACACACCCTTTCTACAGACATTTCTCACCAATATCCAATCATACTCCATCCAAATTTCCAACTATCTAGCCAAACCATTGGCTAAAGCCCATTAATTAGTATATAAGTGCACATCTGCCCATTTTTCCCTCCCAAGCAAATGCACTACCATATGCACAGCCCTAAATTTGGCTACGGTAAATACTTCCCTTCATGAGTGTCCTTCAAAGTTGGATCAAAGAGATACTATGATACTTGAACAATACATTTCTGAGTGGTGCCTGAATAACATGCAGAGCCATGGAGTAAAAAATGTTTTGAAATCAACAGTTCCATGCTGGGTGCAATGGTCTGAGAATATGCTCCAATAAGGAAATGACTGTGAATCAAACGCAGGTCAAAGCAACAGATTTGAGAAAGGAGCTCATGCCAACACACCCTTCAGGTGAGCCTTATTAGGAGGCCCTCTCAAACTCAGCCTTAAAGTCGTTTCAACATAGGAGAGCAATTAGGAAAGATACAGAAAAACATCAGAAGCAGATAACAGAGAGGCCTTCAGCGGGGAGAGTGGAGTTTCCACCAGAATTCAAGAGTGGAAGCGCTAGAAGTGACAGCCATGAAGGTGGAGTGAAAGATTTTATGTCTAAAAAAGGAAAGTCAGATGCTTGAGGAGCAAGTACCACCAAAGACTACATGCTGATGGTAAGGCATATCATAGGAACCTTCATATTACAGATACAGCGTTTAAAAGCTCTATTTGGAAGTAAAAATTTGACTTTTACGAGTTTCAAAAAATGTGTCACAGAAATGAAGCAGATAAGAAATAGCTGGAGGCCAAGACTCTGATGGACTTCAGTACACTGTAAAGCATCAACCGTCTGTGGATGTAGAAACATCAACTGTGGTTATTAGCTGTGGTCCAGATAAGTCATAGAAAAATATCAGGTAAAAAAAATTAATGGTAGGAAGCCTTGTTAAATAAAAGCAAACAAACATCAACAACAAAAACCAGCCAGAGTTCTGAGAACAAATTTCTCATGGAGACAGATGACTACTGTGACTTCATGTTTGCCCTGTGTCACCATAGGTGAGATGGAGAGAGATGAAGTTCTCTGTACCCTTTAGCGGCCCGAGATTTCCCCCTCATTATATTTTTAAATAGTGAGCTAAAAATGAGAAATCTACTGCATTTGATACACATAAATATTTAATTTATCATAATGGTATGATTAGAAATAGCCTGTTAATTATTCAATATATAAATTATTAACAAATTATAAAAACGAACTCCAAAGTATTTAATAATGCTTTGCACAAAAATGAATGGAATGGCCCTAAAAGCAGTAACTGAAATAAACTTCAATGACATGGCTAAAATTTCGGACCTTGGCACTGCCATTGTTACAGAGAATTATGGAATATGCTTTTGTGAGATTTCAGATATAAATCTTCAAAATTTTATTGATGAGACAACAGGAAGTTCAGAAATATCTGGAGTCATGAGGCAATGGAGCCAGTTACTAAATCTATGAAACTTCCAGCAAACTGTGCTGTCATCTTTACTAACCAGTTCTACAATTTTCAATGCCCACGACACAGGAGACATTTCTGTAAGGGAGACCAATGTGGTACCCTGTTTAGTGGACTTCCATCCAGAGACTGGAGACATGGTCTGTCTTCAGATTTCATCCCCTTTCTACTTTCGTTCTTGCTGCTTAAGATTCAAAAGCTTCCAGATGGTTTGTTTCATGGTGCAGTGCCTTAAATTTTGTGAACTACTTAATATCTAACGAATTGGCTTCCTTGGAGCTTTTAATTAAAAAGAACAAGTCTGTAAATGGATAAAATAGTTTATTACATTTCTTAAACAAGCATTTACAATCTGTCTATAAACAACAATCAGAAGAACAAGGACAGCCACCATGCTCCACCAACATTCTTTATATATCAAGTATATTTATATATTTCAAATGTAGTAGATTTCTCATTTTTCACCAGTTATTTAAAAATAATAAAGGCAAATCTTGGACAGCCCTTAGGGCACAGAGAGTTTCCTCTCTCCCTATCTCACACATAATGACACACAACAGCCACGAAGTAGCCAACAATGGCTAAAGGCACAAGCACAAAGCAAAGCCCAAAATGGGTGTTTGCTCTGTCAACCTTTTCCAGAGTCATGACTTTCTTAGATTGACAACTGGAGCTGAAAGTAGCTACTTATCATGCTGTACTGGCTGTCGCTTTTTTCCATAAATATTCCATGGCATACCAAAAGATCCATATATTAAGAGCACTCTGCTGACAAAAATACATGATATACTACTAACATTATTGGTTAGTTTGTCTTGGTAATATAATATAGGTTTTTAAAAATAAAACAACCAGGCTGGAGAGATGGCTCAGTGGTTAAGAGCACTGAGTGTTCTTCCAGAAGTCATGAATTCAGTTCTCAGCAACTACCTATAACCATCTAGAATGCAATCTGATGCCCTCTTCTGGCATAAAGGCATACATACAGCTAGAACACTCATATAAGCTAAATAATAAATAAATCGAAAAGAATAAGGTAACCATGAAATCAATAAAGAGACAAATCATACTACTAATTAGGTACAAAATAATAAATATAAATAATAATTTTATACAGACTGCAATATTTAGACAGATTGACTAGATGGACAACTTGGTGTCAGAATGATTAGGATGTAAATTTTTAACTCTTCTAGATGTTTTTGAAACTTTGTATTTTCATTTGTAAGGTGGTTTTAAGTGGGGGGAATAAGAGGGGAGGAAGTGGGAACTTGGATTGGTATGTATAATGAAAAAAAGATAGTTTGTTTTCTTTTTCAAAAAATAAATAAATAAAAAACACTAGCAAACCAAATCCAATAAATAAATAAAGAGCCTAGATCTCAGAGCTGCTGTGGTAATAATCAAAAAAGAATTATTGCACTTGTGCCTGTTATGGGGCACAGTGCTCTACAGCAACTGAATATAATTGCCTGTTAATATAGCCCAGCCAGAAGGCCTACTTTCTTTCTGCTTCTATTTTAGACTTGGGTCCTGGATGTGGGAGACATGCAGAAGGTTTGGGTCAGCTGTAAGCCTTTGAGGGCTGGCATTTGAAGTCTTTTCAAGTAGAAAAAGGACATACAAAAGATGCCGTGAACTTTGACTGCAGCTGCTGTTTGCTCTTAACACCAAGCAGGGAAGGAGCCAAGGCATTTTTGCGGAGAGAAAAGGCCAAAGGGATTTTATCAGGTAAAAATAATAATGAAGAAAGAAGCAGTGTGAACAAGGCTTCAAAACAAGTCCACCACTGTTCTTAACTCTGTGCCATTACAAGGTGATTGTAAGTGAAGGTAAAATGGAAAAAGATCATATTTAAACATTTCCTTTACATTTGTTTATTTATTGTCTTTTGGAGACCCTAAAACCTCTAAGCTTAATGCCATCTCCTTTATCATAACTAAGGAAAACTATATCTATCTTCAACTCTTCAAAGACCCCAGAAGTATATAATATTACCTAAGTTAACAGGAAGTGCATTGTAAGCAACTTCCGAAACTTTAGAATTGACAGAGACAACTCGCTGCCTATAACATTGGAACATCCATCATCAGCCTACAGGCCATAGTATCCAACAAACTTTTCCATAAAGCAGGACATTTGAAAGACTGTTTTGCCTCTCTTGGGTGAATAAGAAAATAGCTATTCAGGGGAATGTTCTATAATCACTAGGGCTAGTTATTTGACATGGGCCCCCAGTAGCTCCCAGACTTGAATGAATACAATAGGCTAATCCACCATCTCTTTCAACAATTTCAGCTACATCATCAGTGAGACACATTGGGAAAAGACCCTTGCACACCTGTCTGTTATTTTCTACCTCTCATCTCCAGAATCATCACTTCCATATTTTTCTGTTACTGTACCTTGTCCTGAGCTGCTCCAAAGCACTTGCCCATTGTATAAAGCAAATACACATTTTGAGGTTATATTTAAGCGCCCCCCCCAATTAAGTCTTTAAAAAAACTCCTTCCTAAGGAGTCCAAGACACAGACATGAAAAACTTGTCTTTGTTTCTCAGAAGTCGAATTCTGGAATTCACAGTTCCCTTCAGCAAAGTCTGAAATTTGGGCTCCCCGATCGAAAGACCTTGATGTCCCCAGCACAGCAATGCTGTGAGCTGTTTCTGTGTGCGTGTCTCACCATGTATTAAACAAATACTGAAGCTAATGCCAGAAAGGATGAAGAAGCTAGGGAACAGTTGTTTAATCCCATGGCTATGTGTGGATTTAAGGAGTAATGTAGCTTTAGCCTTCCACTCAGGAAACCTCTGATTGTGTCTAATTATTGGCTATTGCCCTGAAAGTTTCTGCTTTGTGAATTTTGAGGTTATGTAGTGTTAGCAAGTAGCACTGCTGGGTAAGGTTTAAGGTGGAAAAGAACAGAGGCTACAAAGTGAAATTTGCTGGTTACAATGTCACATGGAGCACAGTTTCTCTCCTAAAGACAGTCAGGACAAGCATGGCACTTCTTCAGCAGGTACACTAATTCCGTTTAACCTTCCCTCCCGCTAGGGATCATCTTTTTATTTTAACTTTATCAGGGCTCTGGGAAACTACTTCCTTTCTCATTAGCATCATGTTTCTTTTGGCATTTTAGAAGTATTTTAAGTAATGACTGCCTAAAATGTCACAATATTTGGATTTCAGGTCTTTTACTATATCATTCAATATGAAAAGCCTACAAAAATTCTGCAGAAAGACGTTTAAAAATAAATATCCTGGAGATGTTTTCTCTTTCACCTGTGAGACAAAGTAATTGCTACCATACTTTTTTTTTTGTGAAAGACTCCACCCCTCTGTGATGCAGCACACCAGTCTCCTACAGTCAGAAGCTAGTCACTAACCGAATTGCACCTGCTCACTCCCCAACTCATTTTGTTTTAAATCTCTTTTAACTAGGTGATTGAAGCTCACTTTGTAATCTGTTCTCGTCTGTAACACTGTAAATGGGGAAGGCAAAATGCTGTGAATTGCATATGTGGCCATTTAGTTCTAAAGAATTTTGGCTAGACAGTACCATAACTTTCTGTCTAGTGTTGAAGAAAGAAAACCTGCAATAACTTTGGGAATCACCACTTTTTTCTTTTCAGAATTGTAGACAGACAATTTCATACCTGTACAGAGGAACAGACTAACTCAGGATAGAGAAGACACTTTTTTTCTCCACTAGTGTCCTTTGATTTGCTGACATTGTCTTGTTCTGAAGGGTGTGGAAAAGCTGAAGAGAAATCATCCACTCTTAGTAACACCACAACATCAGCTCCTAGCCATGGTATCCAACGGTCACAGACTAGATGTTTACTAAGATGATGATGAAATACAGAGAAACATAAAACATAACTTGTCTCTCATGTAGACTGTTTTGGGGGGAGATAAAATATAGACTCCCTGTTAATACTATATGCTAATAAAACCCTGGTAATTATATAGCAATACCTCCATACAGTTTTGATTTACAGTTTTGTCTTATGAATTGAGTCAGGGACTAAAGAAATGGCGCAGGGGTTAAGGGTTCTTGCTGTTCCTGCAGAAGCTTGAGTTCAGTTCCCAGCACCCACATCGGGTGCCTTCCAAATGCCAGTAACTCCAGCTTCAAAAAATCTGATGCTTTGTCTGGCACCTCTGTAGTCCCTCACACATGGCAACATATTCTCTCTCTCTCTCTCTCTCTCTCTCTCTCTCTCTCTCTCTCTCTCTCTCTCACACACACACACACACACACACACACACATACACACACATACACACACATACACACACACACTTTTTAAATATAAAAAATGCAGTCAAGCCCTTTTCATAGGTGGCCACTTTCAGTCTTCATAATTGTTTCAGGTCTAATTTTCTAAAGCATGGTTGGTCTTTTCCTTTCTTATTTTTAGATATTCTTTATATGTTAAGGGATGTCAACATTTTCTGTAAAATAAATTAAAAATATTTCTCTTGTATCCAATTTCAATATCAAGTAACTTTTACAACATCATGGTTAATTCAGTTACTTTTGTGGGGATTATTACACACTTGGTTATATTTAAAGCTAAGGATCCAGACAAGACTGAAGTCAGATTGCCCTCACATCAACCTAATATGTTGTTGACGTCAGAGCTTATGATGTCATTGTCAAATAACAGGGGCTTTGGGACACTAAGAAAGCTGATGTGGGTTGCGTGAGAAGGCGGTTGGAAGCCAGTTGCCTCAGAGGATGAAGGAAGTGGGGCACCCCGATTGCCCCTGGCCCAGGCGCACAGTACAGTCAGGACCAATGGCTCTTCTAGAACAGGTGTGACAGTTTGAGAAGCAAGCTATTTGGCAGATTGGGTCTGCTGTGGGAACAGAAGGGGGTTTGGAAGCAAATACTAAAGAGTGCCATGCCATCTGGGACTGCATTAGAACCCTGTGCGGCATTGCTGGCTAGAGCCCTGTACTGCATTGCTGGTTAGAGCCCTGTGTTACATTGCTGGTTAGAGCCCTGTGCTGCATTGCTGGTTAGAGCCCCGTGCTGCATTGCTGGCTAGAGCCCCGTGCTGCATTGCTGGCTAGAGCCCTGTGCTGAATTGCTGGTTAGAGCCCTGTGCTGCATTGCTGGTTAGAGCCCTGTGCTACATTGCTGGCTAGCTGCACTGCCCTGGGAAGTATCTCACAGCATTCCACCTAATTTTTTTTTCTTGCCATGTCACTTGTCAGGATTGCTGTTAGCACACAAGGTGAAAAACTGAAAAGTCTGTGAAAACTGTGGTAGAAGAGCAGACATTAACACTGTGGCACCTGGGGAGAGGTCCCTCCTACCTCGAGGAAAGATCTCCCATCTGCCCTGAGTAGAATGTAGTTACAGGCAGGGGAGTCAAGCAGCTGTGCTTGTTTTTCACAGGCTAACAGTGAAGGAGATCCGCTGTCCCTGTCTTGGGTACACTGTGGTAAACTACTCAGGGCTGAGGAGGCTGCTGATTTGGATGGAGTAAAGCTGGACAACTCCCCTTCTGCAGCCACCATGTTGGTATCAGGGGTCATCAGCTGTTGTCCTGCTCCCGAGACTACATGGTTTCATAATATATAGACTATATATGGTTTCATAAATCACGATGATATATTCCCTCTTCAGGAAAGAGAAGCAGTCTGGAAAGTGCTCATTGTTGCCTGTCCTTTCCCTCATCACTTGCCCAGAAGACTGGGTGAGAAGCATCAATCAGTTATTTATTGATTATTAGTTGATTTGTAGACAGGGACATCACTCTGTAACCGAGCTTGTCTTGAATTTCCAAAAGTTCTATGCCATCACCTTCTCAAGTGCTGGAATCATAGGCATATACTTCCATGTTTGGATTAAGAAAACGTATTTACTACGTGAGAAAACATTTCTCCATATGATCACCTATATGAAAACATGCGTGTAAATGTGCACATATATGTGCATGCCTTCTTTTTAAGATTTTCTAGTTTGTTAAGTTTGAACTTTCTTTCCCTGAAGTTAAGCTGTCTGTAACTCTCTCTCTATATTTTTATATCTTCATGACTTCATTTTTCAGGAATTTGCTAAATCCAGGCATTCCTGGTGTGGCCATTTGCCAGTTTAAACATAGCTGGTGTCCTTTCTAAACCCTTCGTTTTCAACATACTTCTGACCTATAGTTTCCATTTCTCTGCTTCGAAATGAGCTATCTCAGTCTGAAATAGATCACTTGGACCTTCACCTGACTAAAAATAGGAAAGACCTGTCCTGAAAGGGACTCCTGTCTATGCCTGTATCACCCTGGGCTCGTCTGATCTCAAAGAGGCACTCCTCTGTGCATATCTGCAGCCTAGCCAGGCTGGACTAATGATGGTACCTTTAGTTACTGACAATGCCTTGCCTATGAGCTCATGTTTCAGGGGAAAAGATGAAACCCAAATATTCTCTCTTTCTCTCTCTCTCTCTCTCTCTCTCTCTCTCTCTCTCTCTCTCTCTCTCTTTCTCTCTCTCTCTTCTGTTCAGTTGAAGAACATTTTCTGGATGGGAAACCCTGGGGTACTGAGTTCATTTGACAAAGGGAGGGAAGGAAATCTCCAATTCCAAAAGGCTGATTGACTTCACAATATGCTACATGCCAAAGGAGAAATTTTCTGCTGGACATACACATAGTTTAAAGCAAAGCAGAGAGATCTTGTGAGAAGCAACACCATTCTGCTTCTTTTAAGGCTTTGTTTACCTTGTCACATGTAGGATTAGAGCCTGTATAATTTGAAAGAAAGCAAAATGTATATAATACTCTAGATTGAAAATTTCCTTCTTCTCAGGCTTAGAAAAATTCTGTCTGTTGCAGCGTCCATTACATACAGACTGTGACATCTATCCCAGCACAAGCATCAGACACTTAAATAGCCACGTGGCAAATGTTTGCTCAAATTCAAGGAAGTTCTGACTTCATGCAATGATACTGGCATTACCTTCCCTACCCTTAGGCAGTGCAAAGCATTCATTTGATTTATTTCCTCTCTAAGTCAGAATGCCTTGTTCCCTAGGGCGTAATTCCTGGTATATGACCAAGGTTAAAATCATCTGCACTCCTTAAGCTTCCCTGTCTGTATAAAGGATGAGGGGACAAGGCCAGTAACTGGTAAGCACTGCCTTGACTCTGCTGTACATCCTAACAACTCTCTACCTTTCTAGTTCGTGGGAACTTTGACCTGAGAATGCGGAGCTCCTTCCTAACAGCCACAGACTCATCACACAGTCTCTGAGACCACGACACCTTATTTTCAACTTTCTCGGCCCTGGTTGACGAGTGGAAGGTTGGTGCCTGCCTCCCCAGCTCTGCATGACCATGCTTCGTAAAGCTCTGCCCGTTGAACCTGTCTGAAAAAAGGCCATGGGCCAAGAGGATGGGATGCAATAGAAGTCCACCTGATCATTCTCTTTCGTGAGGCTTCATTTCTCTCTACTTCTTGATCTAGGCTGCTTCATCTCTACTTGCTGCATCGTTAGTCTAGGAGTAAGTGAGTCTATTTCCAGATGAAAGTAGTGTTTCCATTATATAACTCTTTTATTTGTGGACGTGACCTTGACAGAGTTCTCATACACCTTATAGGAAGCCTTGGGAGCTTGATCTGATATATATTTAATTATATTTTCACATAGAATTTGATCATAAACATCGATTCAAGATTCTTCCTGATCTCTTAGATATCTATTTTTTAACAGAGTACCATCACACAGCACAGCTCCTATTATTTCAGCTTGTATTGCCTCAATGTAATTGTTTTGTCCATGCAAATCAGTAAGGAAATCCCAGAAATGGGATATATATACATATATATGTGTGTATATATATATATACATATATATATATATGTATATATATATATATATATATGATGTGAATGGGTAGATTGAAAGCAAGTGGCCTTAGGGCTTGTTATGTCAAGGTTTTGCAATAGATTGGAGACTTGTTGAGAAGAGAATTAATTTTCATGTAATACACAGAGCTATGTTCTGAATGTTCATGACACTCCCAAATTTTCACACTGCACACTAACTCCCAAGGTGTTGCGCTATCAGGAAATTGGGATATTTAGAGAGTCCTTTTGACCATGAGGGGAAAGCCCTTCCCGATGGCGTTCCTGTCCTCATGAAAGCAGCTCCTTCCCATCCTCCATCCTGTAAGGACGCATCGATGAGACTATCTGTGAATGAGGCACTGGATGGGCTAGCCCCTTGATCTTCTAGCATTCAGAAGAGCGAGAAGCACAATTCTGCTCTTGCTCAGATGATCAGCAATTGTTGGATTTATAGACGTTTGAAATCGGTACTTTAAGACTATCAAGCTGAAACGAACCTGAATGTCAGTAGTGCATATTCTTAAAAGATAGGACTTAGATGCAGGAAAGAATGTTATCAATTCCATTAACTTAATATTTTAATGTTCTTGACTTTAATGTTTTTATTTAATCTGTACCTTTGCTTTTGCTTTAACTAATGTCAGAATCACAGGTAAGAGAAATGTATATCTTCTGTTTAATGTGTGTATATTTAAGTAACACTTTAATAAAAACAATTTATGCAAACACTTAGGACTATGTAAGAAGGAATGGGCTACTCAAATGTGATTGGCATTCACTGTCATTCTCCACAGAGGCTCCTTTTTTCTACCCCGTAATGCAATCAAGGTCACTATCATTGCCATTCGTGTTATCATTTATAGCAGATGAGTATTGGAGGGTCTTAGCCCAGGTACTGCTGATGAGTTCTTCACATGGGCTTTCATTTCCACAGCAGGCAAGAGAAATCACCTTTCTCTATCCTATTATTTCCAAATAAAGTCTGTCAAGAACATTCGAAGACTGAAAAGCACCATAAAAATACTTGAGGCACATACTATCCGGGCACTAGGAAAATAGCAATAAATGATTTCTTGGAAGACTTTTAATGCTATTCTTCTCCCTGTTCAGTAGTATCAAATCTTTCAAGTCAACACAAACTTGTACATTAAAAACAATATACACATTCATCTTTGATTAGAAATGAAAACATAGTCAGATAGATTTGATGCATAATGATAGATGTCTACTATTTTGTGTACATTGAATGACAGTCTACACAAATTAATGAGAAGATATACAAATGAGGAGGAAAGCAATAAGAACATGAAGAATATTAAAATATTAGAAAGAAAAAGTTCAGGAATAATTTATACAAGGGAAGATAGAAAACATTTAGAGTGTATAAAAATTAACATCACAGATTTATACAGGTCAGAATTGATACCATTTAACAGACAGCTGTCTTCAGTTTAGTTTCCAGGGAAATTTAAACTTATCAGTACTAAAGATGTCATTTTCAAGGTGTCAGAATGTGTTCCCACTCTTTTTTTTTCTGTCTTTTTTATTTTTTTGAGACAGGTTTTCTGTGTGTAACAGCCCTAGCTGTCCTGGAATTAGCTCTTCTAGACCAAGCTGGCCTTGAACTCAGTGAGTTCTGCCTGCCTCTGCCTCCCAAGTGCTGATATTAAAGGCATGTGCCATCACCACCCAGCTGTTCCCATTCTTAAGACTGTGGCTTGTTATAAAGTCTTCGGCCAGTATTCATGTGTAGTTCCTGCTGTTTAGAAATGGCAGATAGCAATATCTGGAAAAATAGAATTTTAAAACCTTGAATCTTAAATGTCAACTTTGTGATTCATCTATTAACATTTTATCACATACACAATGATTTAAAAATGGCATTAACTTTGTCACTGCATATATTTTACAAGATGGACAAAAATGCTCAGTTCTACAATGTGTCAAGCAATACATCACCTATTAGACTCAATTGATCAGATCAAATAAAGCAGAGTTGAGTGAGTGGGTGGGAGCAAATATCTAAGAAAATCCTAAAATAGCATTGCATACAGGATGCATCCCTACATTGCCTACTTCAACAGAAACACAGCCAAAGAGAGATGAAGTAGGAAGTGTCTGCATAGAGTTTAGTATAGGTTTAGTAGGATGTATAGAAGTTTTCTTGTCCCCCCTTGCTCCGTCCATCCTTTTGTCACCGGATCACTGGGCTACCGGGCGGCCCTGTTTAGTTGCTGAGGAATCCCATCTGGACGGGTGAGTGTGTGCTATCC
>NC_022031.1:55002137-55018609 GCF_000317375.1 Microtus ochrogaster
GGGAGGTTAGGAGGGGGGGAAGTTAGGGGGGGGAGAGTGGGAGGAGTGGGAGGCTGGGAGGAGGCGGAAAATTTTTTTTTCTTTCTTAATAAAAAAAAATTAAGAATAAAAAAAAAAAGAAGTTTTCTTGTACAAATATAAAAGTGTTATTCCATTAAAACAATGTTTTAAATACTCAAGAGACTTGAACTTAGAGTTATAATTAATTCTCCTGGAGTTCACAAGAAAGATGGCATGCTAGGGAAGAAAAGTGAAATATTGCTTAAGGTGACAACTTTGATTCTATCAAATATCATGAAATTTAGGCTGGGGTGACAGGATCACTCCACCAGGACTGCCATGAGATGGAATTTAAGAGATTCTTTTCACAGCGGCAGCTGAAGTATGAGTTCCACTTTCAGAGAAAAACATGAGTGTTGTTATAACTGGATCAGTGGTTGTACCTTAATTCATTGCTATTTTAGCCAGAAATTGTGATACTGCAGTTACTCTCCTGCTTCTCTGGCAATGGCTTGGATGTTCATGTTGTGGCCTGGCCACTGAGGTCACAGTCTGGGGAAAACTCTGTTCTCTCAGACACTGGCTCTGTAGCTCCCTCTAAAGGTAGTTTTAGCTAAATCTCTATTGTTTTATTTATAAATAAGACCAAAGATTCAAAAGCTGGGGTGAAAACCAGCTAGCTCAAAGAAACTGAGTTGCTGGAGTCTCCCAAGACCCATGCTTCTACTCTGTCAAACCAGAAAAATGCCACACCACTCAAAATCCCTCCCTAATACTTCCTGAGTTTCTCAATCTCTCCCAGATGCACTCTGATGCTCTGATTACTTTCTGTCAATGAGTTGCTGACTCAGACTTCTGACCCAAGGTTAATTTTATTTAACCAACACAAATGCAGATTCATGGTTCACAGTGTGATTAAAATTGTCTAAATGAAAGGAAAGGTTTTAACTCTAACACAGTTAAACTATATACAATGAAGAACAATTATCAGGTATTGCCTAAATAAAACAGGAAGATTTTAACTCTCACATAGTAATACTGTGTATAATAAGGACACTTTTCAGGTAAGATTTCCATTCACAATGTCCAGTCCATTTGTATTTGGCAAATTCAGAGAAACTACTCTATTATCTATCCTATGATGGTGAGTCCAAAGTTTTGTACTTAATTCACTTTCTATCCTAAATTGTATGACCAACCCAAAACTATCTTTTTGAGACCTTCAAAATCTTTTTAGATAAACAACTTTAACTTTTATATCTCTCAAACTTATATACTTTATACCTATTTTGTTAGTTTCATTTCTTAATTTGGTAACAAGAAAAATGGTAACTATAACTATCTAATCTTTGAGTCTATCAGAGACCAGTGAAGGCCAAAACATTACCTGAGTAAACCAGAAGTATAGAACAAAAAAATTCTAAAAGTGTAGAAAATGGCAGAAGCAGCTGGCTGTTTGGAGAGTTACCCAAAGTTCCTCTGTAATGTTGGGGCATCCGTCTTTGGCCTACAGGCTTTGAATATCTGACAGACTTTTCTGTGAAGCAGGAATTTCTAAAGACTGTCATACTTTGTTTTGACAAAGTTTAGGAATCACCATATCACCATATGTGTCTTGCTCATTCAATTTGGACGGTCAGCAGTTAAGGCAAGGGTAGCTTCTTGTCCAGCAGATAACTTTGCAACAATAAAAACAAACTCCACGTGGGGGTGCCCATCACTTTTTAATGAAGTTTTGTTCCCAGTGGCCCATGAATTTAACATCTGCTTCATAAAGTGTGAATATATATATATATATATATATATATATATATATATATATATATTTAAATAACTGTTTCCCTAAATGTTTTCAAATCTAACATTTCTACAGGATTCCAATTAACTTCTTCATAGCCTTGGAGATACCTATCATCTGGTGGTCATTCTTTCATAAAAATTGGATTAATTAAGGTTGGTTCTAATAATTTTAGGTCACTCCTCTTCAGGTTTATAATGGTATGGTGAGGTAGGTTCTACTCTAAATTACTATGTGTTTGAGTATTTTTCTTACTTTTATTCAAAGGTTTTTCTAAAGCTTGTATATTATCAATAGTAAATCTTTCTATGTCTTGTATCTTATCAGCACATTTGGCATGATTAGCAAGCCACCTTTTAAAGAAGAAAATATTAATTACCAATAGTAATTATAATCAACATTATGTCAATTCTACCTAAGACATTTAGCCCCTCATTTAAATTTTCCATTTTCAAACCATCCATAGTAGCACTATACAAGTCCTAGCTTCCTGCATTGTGATGTTTCCTATTATTAACATGGAAAAGTGTTTTTGTTTTAATATTATTTTTACTCTCTACAAAAGGATTTTCCAGGTATCTCACCAAACCCACTGACTTCTAGTAGTTTGTCTACTGTGTCAGTTGTAAACCTAAGCCCCTCTCACAATTTCTAAGTGTGAGCCTGCCTTCCAGAATCCCCAAAAGCAGTAGCCTCCTGCTGCGAGTGCTTGCATGAAGGAGCCCAGATGGCAACTGCTATATAGCTGGATGGCATGACCTTTCTGTCCCTGTGGTCATGCCACACATTCGAGTATCAAATGTTGTTTTAACTTTGGCACACTGGCTGGGCCTTAATCCACTGCTATTTCAACCCACAATTACGACTCTACAGTTACTGGCCTGCATCTGTGGCAGTGATCTGGCCACTCAGGCTACAGCCTGGCAGGATTTCTGGTCCCTTGGGTACCGGCTCTGTTGATGCTGCTAAAGGTAGTTCTAGCTAAATCTCTATTGTTCTATTTATAAATAAGGCTTGAGATCCAAAGGCAGGAATGAAAGCTGCCAGCCCAAAGAGGATGGGTTGCAACTAGCGAACCTCTGACCTTGCTGGAGTCTTCCAAAACCAGTGCTTCTGTTCTGCCAAACCAGAAAAAGTCAAGCCACTTCAAATCCCTCCCTACTAATCCCTGAAAACTTGGGGTTAAGGTTAAAATGTGATCAAATACTCCTAACACATCAGGAACAAACACGGATGCTGGAGGAGCACAGTGAAAGATACACAGTTTACCTTCTTCTCTACAATGCCACATCCACAGATGCCTCCAAACTCAGACAACAAAACCTTGTATTCACATTGCACATGCAGAGACTGTTTTTTGACCATTCTCTTTGTGGCATCATGTAACAATTATTTCCATAATGGTTGTATTGTATTAGGTATTGTTCTTAACTGATGGTATAATATATGCAAAGGGATGTGCATGGTATATTCTAATTCTAAACATTATATATAAATGGCTTGAGCATCTGTAGAGATCCTCGATATAACCTTCAGAACATCCTAAGGGACAACTGTATTTGTACCTTTGAGAAGAGTAGGGAAATGGGGTAGATAAGTTATATAACAGGGCAAAACTTTCTTATGTGGTTTTTTTTATTTTTAAGGAGGGAGAGCCTTAAACTTTTGAAAGGAAAGGAGGGATCTAGAAGCTTTTCTCTTGAGCCAATGTGGCAGCTGAGTTCACGTTTTATGTCAGATGGATATCAAGATATTCAGGGCATACTAGGCACAGCGAAATGCCGTTTGTACCCATGCTGATATGCCATGTGGAAGACAGGATATTGACCTGGAAAGACAACTCCTCTTGTGGATTTCTACTTATAAGATGCCCTTAACATTATCTTGCCTTGGTCCAGAAGATATTGCTGGGAAAGGCAAGGAATCTGCTGGGACTTCCTGGAGGAAGATAAATTAAAACCTGCCTATGCCTAAGCATATGTGGCACATATATTTCCTCTCTCTGTCTGTGGGTCTGTTTGTCTCCAACCCCTCTTACTTCTCCTTTCCTTCTGTTTTCCTCTCCTTTCCTGCCCCCTCTCACACACACTCACTGAATTAAGAAAATCTGAAGCAACTTTCCAGTTTATGTCACAGACAGAAAACCTGGATCTTTACATGTCAGAACAAAGGTTTCCATCAAATTATAGACCAGACTTTCCAGATATCAGCACAATGGGTTTCACCATGGAAATACTAACAAGAAGGAAGGCGAGAAATCACTGAAACCCTTGGCTAATACAGAAAGAGAGTCAGGATGGCATGAAATACATTTAAGAAACACTAGGCCTGCATTAGAAATTAATACCTGCGCTTCAGGAAATAGTCTGTCTTAAAGTGACTACTAAAGAAACAATAAACATAGCAGTAAAACTTTGAACCATTTATTAAAACAAGAAGATTGTGGGAAAACATATCAGCCCTCTGTGGTTACAAATCCCATGATAATCGGCACATTTCTAGGGGTCACTACTAAGATGTCATGTATACAAGACACGGTTCCTTGTTTAAATGCAATGCTGCATAGTACATGTTGTTTAGACAAAAGAGATTTTATAATTCATTTATTATAATCTCATTGGGGCTTATTTGACATATTAATTCCATTAGAATGTTAACGGCAGAGCTTGTGAAGAAATGTCACCATGTTTCCTATCTGTAAACATGTCCTCTTTTCTATCAGGCAGTGGGATAGTTGCTTGCTACTGAGGTTTTTTAGAAGGAAGAGCAATTCTCTATCTTCTCTCACTAAAAGTGACGACAGTTTCATTGTTGGAATCTCAAAGTTTCTGAGCTAGAAAAAAATGATTCTCTTTTATAAAAGCTGGTTTCTTGCTACACTTAGGGTTAGCTAATTGTCCAGATCTGGCAAAAGCTTTCAGGACACATCAACCACACAGTAAGTATTCTGTGTGATCCTGTTCATAGTGGTGTGCTCCTTGTTCGACTACGTTAGTTCAAACTTGCTTCACTAAATTCTATTGTGACATACAAATGCATGTGACACACGCTTCATCTTACAGGAACCTTGTCTTATATCACGTAATGGACATGGCTTATTTGCATTCAAAATGGAAAACAATTTAATATTAATTAGAATGCCATAGCACTTTTCCAGACCTGTTTAGGAGCAAAATAAACAGAAGCATGCCAACCCCGTTGCTTATCATCTGTCTCATTTCTCCTATCTGCCATGCCTCTCCCACAGGTGAGGAGATGATCATCTGAGATCTAGCATACCCAGCAGAGAGACTGGGAGTAGAAATCACACAGTGCTCCTCAGCTCTTTTCCTCTCCTTGGTCTGGTCCTGTGAGCCCTTTGTGGCAATCCTGGTGTTCTTGGACTCACTAACTCTCTTTCTCACACGAATCACCCAAGCCCCTAAGAAGAATCCCTGATGTCTCTTTTCTGTGCTTGCCTGATTGCAGGTGCTGTTTCTCATTTTTCATGGTCCAGACTTCTGTTTTCTCAAAATCTTCATCTTTCAGAGCACCTGCAAGGCCCACTCCTTCCAAGGCCATGCACTGTTGTCCATATTCATGTTACTCTTTCTGAACACCATAAATACAAAGTGTCTGCCATGCATTCTGGACCTTTGCCATTGGTCCATCGCAATGAGCTTTGAGCACAGAAGTTATATGATGTAATACGGAAGAGGAAAAAAGTCACATTACAGAACTCATAGGCTCATTTTCTACAAAATAGTATTTACACATGGGAAAAACCATGCTTTTTAAGCTAAAAACAGTACCTTGTTATTCTACAGGAGGAGGGAAAGACTGAGAGGTACCTATGCATTCCTAAGTTAAGTGGTGGCCTCTTCATTACTTAAATGTCTTAGAATGAGAGCCAGCTAGACTTGACAGAAATTTAAAGATTTCAAAAAATGGCTAACTTCTATTAGGTTTATTTTAAAGTATTAATTTAAGTCATGTGCTATTTTGACAGAAATTTGAAAAGTCTATTTAAAACAGAGTAAGAAAGCATAGAGTTAGGTCTCCTCACTCTGAGAGCTGAGCTTTGCAATAACCTGGGTAAGAAAACATCCTCAGGAGATGAGGAACCTGTGGTCAGGCACACTTGGAACCACTCCTCAGACATTTGGGTTTGTGGCAGAACCAGAATTGTCTGAGAAAACTTATTTTGCAACATTCTGCCAAATTCAAAATGCCAGAGAATTTTGGCAGACTCCTTGATAAATCAGTCTGGCTTCTGCAAGTCACTTTCCAGACTCTGAGTTTTGTAATGCTACAAGCAAGCATGTTGAAAGGAAGCAAAACTGCTCAGATCTCATCCTTTTTTTTTAGAAAAATGCCAACAACAAAATATGCTTTCAATTTAGCTGCAAGAAGATTTTTGTTCATACGTCTTTGGTTTCATGTAGCTGTGCAGTTTCATGTTAAAGGCACAGTGCTATAAACTATATTTATTTTCTGTTGTCTGGCCTATGTGTGAAAAGAGAAGTCAAACTACCACTCATACTGTTCACGATTGAATATGGATTTACCTATGCAATTATACCGTTACCACATCAAAGCCTAGTAGTAACAGTTTACAATACATTCTTAGGATGGTTTTGTGGACAATGGAATGAAGAAGATTTTGTTCAATGTTACATAAGGTTTTCCCTCAGACACAATGATTTGAGCACTAAATGGTGCAGAAAATATACTTTTAATCACAAAATTAATTAACTAATTAATTTAACAGAATAACTGTCTTTAACAGAACACTATCTTTAAAATGGCCTCTTTAGTTTGCATCTACTGTCCTCCTTCGAGTGTAGCCCTCCTATATCCTGAATAAACTGCCTGCTTTCCATGCTATCTTCTGCTTCCTCCGAGGTCTTTCAGTACTGATCCAAGAGCTGGGAGCCTGAGGGGAGTTCAGAGTTAGAGTTCAGGGGCATCTTTGGATAATTCTGTAATTGCATTTCTTTGTCTTAACTATGGTAAAGTTTGGACTTCTCTTCTTGGGCTGAGACCATAGAAATTTTTGTTGCTTTGTGTTTAGAGCTTTCTTTTGTGCTTGCATCTCTAGACCCGGTTGTGGGATTTACTCTATTTTTCCTTTTCAGGATAATGCATCTCAGGCCACTTGCTCTTGCTCCACCTTACCATTCTGTCTCCTTCTTCATCCACATTAACTCAACTCAGATGCCATTTTCTTTAAAAAAGAAAGAAGGAAAGAAAAGGAAACTATCTTTTTTTCATTATACATACCAACCCAAGTTCCCACTCCCTCCCCTCCTCCCATTTGCTCTACTTTTTCCCCACCCCACCCCTCACCTACTCCTCAGAGAGGGTGAGGCACATTGTTTTGGGGAAGGCCCAAGGCCCTCCCTACTCTATATAGGCTGAGCAAGGTATCCATCCAAAGAGAATAGGTTCCCAAAATTCCAGTACAAGCAGTAGGGATAAATCCTGGTGCCACTGCCAGTGACCCTGCAGTAGTCTGCCCCAGCCATACAACTGTCAACCACATTTAATCTGATGCTTAGTAAATAAAGAACGAAAGGCAAACTTAATTTAACAATTAAGACAGATTCAGCAAAAATGGGATAAAGATAGAAGAGAGAGAAAAAAATACCTGTAACTTCTTGAGATTGGTTTTGGGGAAGGTTTGAAAAGGAGTTAGAAATCTGGAGAAGGAGGAGGAAAGAAGAAGTTGTTCTGCATAGATTGCAGAAATATAAAATGACTGCAGACGGTGTGACTATTAACCACAACCGCTTGCCCTTAGCTCAAAATGCCATGAATTCATAGCCTAGATAAAGATTTATATCAAAACTAATGCCTAGCCATGTCTAGCATGACCAACCAGAGGACATCTGTCTGATGAAAATCTATTCTTATGTATCTGATAGAATGATTCTAAGAATAATCTGTATCACATGAAAAAAACTACGTGCTGTTAAGCAAATTTTTCTGTATAAAGGATGAGCCTCGTGCCTCGTAAAGATGCATTCAGATGTGATTCTTTCGAGTCTTGTGTCTCATTTGCCAACTCCTTACCCAGCTATTCCTGAGACCCTGTCCCATCAGTCCCAGTGCCCTGGCTGAGATGGTCTGTTGCAGGTGGCACTCAATGTGGGACTCAAAAGCTGTGCTTTCTTCAGACTTCTCTCAGGATAGGTAAGCTATCTCTCTTCTCTTTTTTAAAAATTTTCAGGTAAGAATAGGACCTAACTAGAATGTTGCAGGCTCTCTGGTAAAGGATTACCAGGATAAGACAGCAAGTAGGGAAGAGAAAAATCATGGGGAATTCTCATTTCAAAAGTAAAGACCTGTTCCTTTCTGTGTTGAGTAATATGCATAAAGTCAGAGGAAGCAAAGTTTCTAAAACGTCATCTAATGACTTTTATGGATTTATTTTGAAAGTGAAGCCTTGGTTTCCTGAAGAGGGAATTCTTTCTCTGCAAAACTGGGAAAGAGCAGGAAAGGAAACGAGAAGGTTTTATAAAAAGCATGGCCCTGGGGAAGTCCCTACCCCTGCATTTTCTATTTGGATCCAGATAAGAGATCTTTTAAATGATAATTTAGAAAGGGAGTTTTTAGCTGAGGCAGCTCCTTCAGAGCAAGACAAAGAGTCTGATAAGAATCCTAAAAGCAAAGAAAAAGAAAAAAAAATGGCTTGTAAAAACCCTATGTCTGAAAATTATATAGGTAGTAAGACAAACTTGCTTCGAGCTAATTCTGAGGATGATGGGTATGAAGATGAGGAAGATGATTAAGATTTAGAAGAGGAGGGAGATGGATATCATAAGGGTGATGAGGAAGGAGATCATTTTCATGACCAGGATCCTCCAAGAATCCACTCAGTAGCCTCTGCTCCCCCTCCTTATAATAGCAAAACAGGAAGAAGGAGGGCATTGCCTCCACCTGTAGGCCTTATGGGAGCAATGAAAGAGGCAAGGAGGACGGGAGATGTGTCTTTTTGTTTTCCAGTTACAGCATTTGATGATGAACAACCACAGTGGGGACCCCTGCCCTTGAAAACACAGAAGGAACTACAAATGGCAGTTAAGTCTATGGGACCCTCCCCTCTTCTCCCTATACTCTACAGATTTTGGGTATGATAGGAAGTATGCGGTTAACACCATGTGATTGGCATCAGACAGCAAAATCAGTCCTGTTTCCGGGACAGTATGTCATTTGGGAAACAGAATATAAAAATGGAGCACAAGATGTAGTTAAAAAATCGTTCCTAAAGAGAGAGGCAAAACCAACTATGGGCATGCTTACAGATAAAGGAGAATATGCTACTTTACAAGCTCAAACTGAAATGCCGAAACAGTTTTAAAAAGAATTTCCAAAATTAGCTGTTACGACTTTGAGGAAGTTACCAGTAGGGGAAGGCAAGACCACAGTCCTCACTGGTATTAGACAAAAAACAGATGAACCATGTGAAGATTTTGCGGCTAGATTAAAAGAAGCTTTGCAGAGATGTTTTCTCCTTCAGTTGGAACTGAAATGTTGCTAAAGCAATTAGCTTGGGAAAATGCCAATTCTCTCTGCAAAGAGCTTATAAGACCAATCAAAAAGACAGGGACGAGACAAGATTATATTAAAGCATGCCTCACCAGCAGTGGTACATGCTATGCTGTAGCAGTTAAGGGACAAATGTTGAATAGTACCTATATATGGGGACTTAATAAAAACAAACAAACAAACAAAAAAAAACCAAGCTGGAGGGGTTTGCTTCTTGTGTGGCCAACGAGGACACACGAGTAAAAATTGTAACAATAAAAATCAGAATATTTTATCAAAAGAAATTAAGAATAAGAATCTACCAGGGTTATGCCCTAGATGCAGGAAAGGGAAGCACTGGAGAAATGAATGGAGATCAAAGTTTGATACAAAAGGCAACTTGTTTAGTAACAACAAAACAGCTGATGATGCAACAACAACAAAAAATAAACCGAGAAGAGGGGCAAGCCCTCAGCCCAGCAGCAGAAAGAGGGTGTATAGAGCAAAGGTCCTCTAGCCTTAATCCTGAAGCACCTGGCTTTAATAGATTTGATTTATCTAGGGCCACACCTGGAAGCACAGGTTTGGCTCTTGCTGTAGTAAAAGATGATCTCTTGTCCGGGATAGATGAGACACAATTCGTAGACACATGTTTGCAGGGACCTTTGCCTGATGGGCTAGTGGGATTAATCATTGACAGAAGTTCTAATTATTAAAAAAAAATGAAGTTTTACCAGGAGTAATAGATGCTGATTTTACAGGCATTATAAAAGTAATGATTCAGGCCACTAAAAGAACTGTTCAGTTGCATAAGGATCAAAAAATAACACAGATATTGTTATTAAATTGTGTAAAACTGCCTAACCCTGTACTAAAGGGACAGGGAGGGCAAGAGGGGGTTTGGCTCTACAGAAATAGTTGCATGGACACAAGAAATCACCAAAGAAAGACCTTTTAAAGTCATTAAAGTTAATGAAAGGCCTATAGGACTTTTCAATACAGACACAGACAGGTCCTGTATAACAGGCAGAGCTTGGGCCTCTGCTTTACCTGTTACCAGAACTTCATCCACCTTACTAGGATGGGGATGGCAAATAATGTAGTAAAAAGTACAAGAAGATTAAAATGGGAATGTGAAGACATACAAGGGTATTTTTGTGTTTGTATAATAAGTTCTTTGCCCTTCTCCTTGTGGGAAGAGATATTATGGAAGAGATGACTGTAAAGTTAGTTACATTAGACTCTGAATCTACAAAATTTTTCATAGGGGCCACTGGCATTAAGCATACAGATTCCATTATGTGAAAAATAATCAGCCTGTATGGATGGATCAGTGGCCCCTGACAATAGGAAAAATATAGGCTGTGGAATCTTCAGATCAAGAACAATTGGAGAAAGGCCATTTAGAAGAATCCAATAATCCTTGAAATACACCAATTTTTTGTAATAAAAAAAAGTCAGGAAAATGGAGGCTCTTACATGATTTGAGAGCCATTAATGAAACCACGCGTGATACGGGAGCACTGCAACCAGGGATCACTTCACCACATACCTGTGCCACAAGGATGTTATATAATTGTTATTGATTTGCAAGATTGTTTCTTTACGATAAATCTAGACCCTAAAGATTCCCAAAGATTTGCCTTTAGTGTACCTTCAAGTAACTTGCAAAGACCTGGTAAAATATATCAATAAAAAGTCTTACCACAAGGGATAAAAAATTCACCTACTTTATGTCAAAAATTTGTTGCTCAGGCTATAAAAGCTACTAGAAATTAATTTCCTCATGCTATATGGATGATATATTATTGGCTAATAAAAATAGGGATCAGACTGAGGAAACATTAAAGCATATGATACAGCAATTAACTGATAATGGTCTTTTTATAGCCCTTGATAAAATTCAATATAATGGGCCTTTAGGGAAGGTTATATATGATGATTATATTATGTCTCAAAAAATGAACATTAGGCTTGATAAATTAAAAACATTAAATGGTTTTCAAAGATTATTAGGAAATATTAATTGGGTATGACCCTATTTAAACATAACCATAGGTGAATTGCATATATTATTTAAAGCATTAAAAGGAGATTCTAATCCTAAATCTAAGGGGTATTAACCCCAAAAAATGTTTTAAAAAGATAGCATTAGTAGAAGAAAAATTGCAGAGAGCTAATGTACCACAAATTGATTAAGCTAAAGAATGGGAATTTATAATTCTTAGAACAGCATATACTCCGACAGGTTGCTTATGGCAAGAAGGCATTTTGGAATGGTTACATTCAACACATACACAAACAAAAACGGTTGTGCCCTATATATATTTATGCAGTCAATCGATAGTTATGGCTAGAATAAGATTTAGAGAGTTATTTTTAAAACTACATAACATTATTATTCTTTATAATAAACAGCAATTTTTAACATTATTACAAAATGATGATGATTGGAGTTTAGCATTGCTAAATCATGCAAGTCAAATTAAATATTATGTCTCTTAAGACCCTCTGCTAAAATTCATAGAGAATATGAAAATAATTTTCCCCTCAAAGGTGTCAGATGTGCCTTTAGAGAAAGCATTGACTATATTCACAGATGGTTCCTCAAATGGGAACTCTGTGGTTTATACTCCTAATCAACCTCCTACAATAAAAAGGTCACCAGGCCTCTCGGCTCAACAAGCAGAAATTATTGCAGTCATAGCTGCTGTGCAGCAATGTTCTCAAAGGATAAATTTGTACTCAGAATCAAAATATGTAGTCAATCTATCTCCTGCCTTAAAAACAGCTTTGATTTCAGGTCAATCTAAAATTATTTCTTTGTTACAAAAATTGCAACAATTAATACCAAAAAGGACTGAAAAGATTTTCATTGGTCACATTCGAGGACACTCTAATCTGCCTGGTCCTCTATCCAGAGGAAATATGACAGATCTATTAACTAAAGATAATTTAATTAATAATGTTTTAAAACAAGCTAGATAAAGTCAAAAAATTCATCATCAGAATGCTTTAGCATTAAAATGAATGTTTCATATTACAAAAATACAAGCTAGACAAATAGTCAAAAATTGTAAACAATGCCCCAAAGTATTTCATCCTTAGAAAATGGGGATGAATCCCAGAGGCTTAAAGTCACAAACATTATGGAAGATCGATATGACACATATATCAAAATTTGAAAGATTGGCCTATATGCATGTAACTATTAATACCTTTTCCCATGTAATTCATGCAACTTCCAGAACCAGAGAAACAATTAAAAGATGTTACTCAACATCATTTAGCTTCTTTTAAAGTATTAAAAAAATAGATAAAAACAGATAATGCTCCTGCCTATACTTCCCAATCATTTAAAAGGTTCTATAAAACTAGAAAAATAAAACATGTTACCAAAAAATCCCATATAATCCTCAAGGTCAAACAATTACCAAAAGAGCACATCAGACTTTACAGATTCAGCTTCAAAGACAAAAGAGTACTCAATATTATTCTCCTCATCAAGCATTAAATCATGCATTATTTGTACTAAATCATTTAAATACTAATAAACAAGGTTTAACACCTATGCAGAGACATCGGGGTAAAGGGAAGATTACTAATCAACCTATGGTGGAGTGGAAAGATTTATTAACAGGCACCCGCAAAGGGCCTGATGTCCTAATAGCCTAGGGAAGAGGCTATGCTGTGTGTTTCCACAGGATGCTGCGTCACCCATCTGGATCCCAGATAGACTCATCTGACCTTTCAACAAAGGTCAAGAAAAGAAAGCTGCAGAGGCAAATAAAAAAATGAAACAGAAATTTAAGAAGCTTCACCTTTCTCCCCCTCGGGTAAGAGCGACTGAGAAAGCTGCACCACCTTCTTGGGTTCAAATTAAAAAGCTCACACGCTCGGCTAAAAAAGCTGTGATTTCGGTAAAAAGACTGTTACTGATGAAAATATGTGTCTTGCTGTTCTCACCACCCAGGCAATGTTGATCACAGAGGAAAAATATTGGGCCTATGTCCCAAACCCACCTATACTTCATTCTGTGGTTTGGGGAAGACAATGACATAATTGAGATGACCACCAATAATAATAACCTATTGGGAGGGATAAAAAACATTTCTGATCCACATTTAACATCCGATGTTATTACCTATAAAGAAATGTCAGATACTACTTCTATATGTGTCTCTATGACAGGGAAAGTCCTTCAGGGTGTTTACCGTTCAATTATAGAACATTCTATTCTGATGCCCCAGATCAATCAGCTAATATAAAAGACAAAAAAAAGACTTATGTAAAAATTAAAAATGATGGTCTTAGGATATAAAAGTTATAATGATTCTTTTTTAATACCTAAAGAGGAATTAGAGATAAAGAATTGTTTACAAAAATATCATAATAAAGGTCAATATTGGGATTCACTAATCACAATGCCAAAATGGCTTAATTGTGGTTTCAAAAGGCTCTTATGGTACAGCCCTATGGTACTGTAGACAAAGGACATGATTTTTTTCAGTAGCTAATTCTACTTATTATTATGCATCATATTTAAAAAAAAATTCTCAAAAGTTTAATGGGTATAGAGGCTTTGGGGGAGTTTTTAAGAAGGTGTTCACTCCCGGACGGGTGACATCTACACTGGTCAATCACTCTCCCTTTCATAATAAAACTGAAGTGCAACCAGGCTTGTTTAGACTTTTCGCTGCAACTAATATGCTATTGCTAAAAAAGCCAAAAAAAAAACAAAACAAACAAACAAAAGGCTCTCCTATTGGGGTAAGAGCCTATGTGGGATATCCTATGGGGATATTAACAGAAAGGCCAGAAAATTTAACTATTACTAATTTAGGGAAGTCTTTTCATATTTTATGTTCTCAATGTATTTTTACTGATTGCATTACTTCTGCTTTGGATAAACAATATTCTGTATTTATGACCCTAAAAAGACCTTCATATGTGATGTTGTGTGTGGATATGCATGATGATCCCTGGTTTGATAATTCTGCTTTACAAATTTTAAAGGTTGTAGATTTTATGTTGCTGCCAAAAGATTTTGTTGTGGCTTTAATTTTGGGAATAATGTTTTAATTGGTATATTAACTTCTCTTGCTGTTTCCACAACAGCTTTGGTTTCAAACGTAAAAACAGCTAATTTTGTAAATGATTTAAGTAAAAATATTTCACTTGCCTTAACAGAGCAGCAAATTATAGACAAAAAGCTAAAAACAAAAGTAAATGTGCTTAAAAATGGTTTGGGCTATTGGGCAAGACGTGTAAATTTAAAGACACAGCTCTCAGCAAGATGTCGTGCAAGTTTTAGATATATTTGTGTAACTCCTTTAAAATATAACTCTATACTCAATTGGAATGTCACTAGAAATCACCTATTAGGAGTATGACAAAACAATGTCACTCATGATATGGCTAACTTCAGGCAAACATTATAACAGTCAGTAAAGCTCATTTAGAAGGCAAAGGTTTAAATTCATTGACAAAATCTTTAAGCTCAAGTTTATTAAATATAAATCCTGTTAATTGTATACATTGGATTATGATTATTACAATTATTAGGGCATAGTAATAATTGTAATTCTTGTCTTTTTAGTCATCTTCTGCTTGATATCTTTTTCTATCTCTATTATTCGCCAAGATGTGCATGATCTTCAATTAAAAAATAAAAAAGAGAGAGATGTCACACCACCTCCTGTGGAGTCTGCATGATCTCTCACATAAGATGTGGCACAAGCTTCAAGGAAGAGTGCCCACAGAGAAGGTGTGTGTGCTGTGCTTCCTGCATTGGAGCCCTTGCACTGATGGCATTACCTGCTCATGTTCTAAGAAATACAGTCTGTTTCTTTTTTTTCTGGAAGGGAAGATAGGATGTTTAAGTTTCCAGAGTCTACTGATAAGACATTGCCATATACAGGAGTATATGATACTAATGGAGGAAGAAGGGTTAACATTCAAGGCAAAAAGTTTCCAAGTTTAATCTGGTGCTTAGTAAATAAAAACCAAAAGACAAACTTAATTAAACAATTAAGTCAGATTCAACAAAAATGGGATAAGGATAAAAGAAAGTGATAAATGCCTGTAACTTCTTGAGATTGGTTTTGGGGAAGGTTTAAAAAGGAGTTAAAATATAAAAAAGTTCTTCTGCATAGATTACAACAATATAAAATGACTGTAGACTGTATGACTATTAACCACAACTGCTTGCCCTTAGCTCAAAATGCCATAAATTCACAGCCTAGATAAAGATTTATATCAAAACTAATGCCTAGCCATGTCTAGCCTGACCAACCACAGACTCACACCAAGGACATCTGTCTGATAAAAATCTATTCTCATGTATCTGATATAATGATTCTAAAATAATCTGGATCACATAAAAATACATGCTGTTAAGCAATTTTTTTCTGTATAAAGGGTGATCCTCATGCCTAGGAAAGACACAGTCAGATATAATTCCTTTGAGAGTTGTTTCTGTTTGTCATTCTCCAACTTCTTACCCACTTATCCTGAGACCCTGTCCCATTGGTCCCAGTGCCCCAGCTGAGCTGGTCCATCTCAAAAACTCACAGAATTGTAGAACATTACTTTTGTTTATACTCTGGAACATTTGCTTATGATGCAAGGAAGTGTTTGATTAAATAAAATTCACCTGCAGCCAAGAGGCTGTGTAGGCAACTAGAGAACCCGAAGCTGTAGTGAGGAATCTGGTAGAGAAGAGATTTTTTAGGAAGGGTGAGGAGAAGCATAAGAACTTCTTGCAAGACATAAGGAAGTGAGCTAGTTGAGCTGCTTGCTATTCAGCCTCCCTGAAGAGCAGCATTCTACCTCAACCTTTGAATTGAGTTCTTGAGAGGCACAGAGATTTAGATAAGTTCCCTTTGAAGCTTTGAAAGCGTCAGTGTCTGAGGGAACAGAATTTCCTCAGGCTGAGACTCCTGCAGCCAAACTGCTGCTGGTAGAAGCAGAGTTGTACCTGCTGACTAGCTTAGCCATAGCTTAAAAGGTAACAGCAAGATGAAGGTTCTATGGTGATATGCAAAATATTCATCAGTAAGACTATAGGATAGGATCATTTCAGGTTCCCTATCTTCAGCTGCCCCAGGAACTAACTGGGGACCTCTCCTTAGGCACCTGGAAGCCCCTCTAGGTCCAAGTCTCT
>NC_022031.1:55019230-55020271 GCF_000317375.1 Microtus ochrogaster
AGGGGGGGGAGAGTGGGAGGAGTGGGAGGCTGGGAGGAGGCGGAAAATTTTTTTTTCTTTCTTAATAAAAAAAAATTAAGAATAAAAAAAAATAAATAAATAAATTGGGACGACGAAAAAAAAAAAGGTAACAGCAATTAGAAAAGAGGATAATGCAGAACCAACTAATCTGGGCTCATAGGGGCTCACAGGGACTGAACTGACAACCGGGAGCCTGCATGGGACTGACCTAGAACCTTTGTATATATGTTACAGTGCTTTTGTGGGACTTTTAACAGTGGGAACAAGGCCTGACTCCAACTCTTTTACTGGCTTTTGGGACCCTATTTCTCCTGCTGGGTCACTTTGCCCAGCCTTAATAAGTGTATGGTCTTATTGCCACTTAAGACACCATGTTTTGCTGACATTCATAGGAAATGTGTCTTTTCCTAAACAGAAATGGAGGATCAGTGGATTGGGGGATGGAAGCAGGGGGCAGGTGAGGACTGGGTGGAGAGGACGGAATGAAAACTGCTGGGATGTAAAATGAATACATAAATTTACTTTTTAAAAGAACTACCTGTATTTCTCATTGTAATCAGTCTTGAGGTATAAATGTAGTCATCTTCGCAGAGAAAGAAAAGCTCCTGAGGAAGTCCTCGTTAACATTCAGTGGGCAGATATGAGACTTCTGTACAGACCCAACTCTCTGGCTTCTCATTGCAATGATGCTCAATGGCTCTGTCCTTGTCAGAGTTTCTATTGCTGCAGCAAAACACCATGGCCAAAGCAAATGAGGAGGAAAGGGTTTAAGGGTTTACTTCAGCTTATGCTTCTGTTACTACTTATCATGGGAGGAGGTCAGGACAGGAACTCTTAACAGGGCAAGACTCTGGAGACACAAGCAGATGAAGAGGCCATGGAGGGGTGATGGAGAAAGATCATTAGTTAAAAAATAAAGAAACTGCCTTGGCCCACTTTATTGGTTAGAACATAGGTGGGTGGAGTAAACAGAACAGAATGCTGGGAGGAAGAGGAAGTGAGCTCAGAGACGCCATGCTC
>NC_022031.1:55020371-55020932 GCF_000317375.1 Microtus ochrogaster
AAGTAATAAACAAACTGCTTGGGCTCATAGCTTAGAACATAGGTGGGTGGAGTAAACAGAACAGAATGCTGGGAGGAAGAGGAAGTGAGCTCAGAGACGCCATGCTCCCCTCTCCCAGGCAGACGCATGCGATGAAGCAAGCCGCCAGGTCAGACATGTTGAATCTTTCCCGGTAAGACTGGTGCTACACAGTTTATTAGAAATGGGTTGATCAGGATATCAGAATTAGCCAGTAAGGGCTAGAGCTAATGGGCCAAGCAGTGTTTAAAAGAATGCAGTGTCCGTGTAATTATTTCGGGGCATAAGCTAGCAGGTGGCTCGGGTGCTGGGGAAGCAGCCCCACCGCTCCTATTACAACAGAGGGGTGTTGCTTACTGGCTTACTCCTCATGGCTTGCTCATTCTGCTTTCTTATAGAATCCAGGACCACCCACCCAGGAATGGCAACACCCACCCACAATGGACTTGGCCCTCTCCCATCAATCACCAAATAAGAAAATACATTACAGGCTTGCCCATCGCCCAATATTATGAAGGCATTTTCTTTTTTTTTTTTTCTTTT
>NC_022031.1:55021782-55029806 GCF_000317375.1 Microtus ochrogaster
TGGAGCACTGGACTGAGCTCTCAAGGTCCCAATGAGGAGCAGAAGGAGGGAGAACATGAGCAACGAAGTCGGGACCACGAGGGGTGTACCCACCCATTGAAGGCATTTTCTTTACTGAGGTTCTGTCCTCTCAGACAACGTTAGCTTGCATCAAGTTGGCATTTAACTGTCTATCACAGACTCCCTTGCTTTGCTTTGAGGTGTACAGAGATATAGATACGTCTAGAAGAATGTTAATCAATAACACTGTAGAGAGTTGGCTTCCCAGCATATTTCAGAGCCAGGACACTAGTGAAACTGCATAGTGGGGGCTTTGTAAAAAAAAAAAAAAAAAAAAAACAAAAAAAACTTTAGTCAGCAAAAGTTTCTTTATTCCTTGAGAAAATATCTCTGACGTGGACCTAATGGTAAGTCTTCCTAACTGCATACTTATGGTCAATGAGGAAGCATGGTCTTCTGCGAAGATGTCAAGATGGTATGATCAGAAGGGCACTGCCCCTTCTCAGCTTCGTTGTGACGCACTAGCAATGTTGTGTTGCTAGCTCTTACCTCCCTCATCAAAAGCCTCAAAAAGGGTAAGCATTCTTCCGCCCAAAGCTTACTCTTTTCAGTCTTAAAATTTTAGAATAAATACTTCAGAGAAAACTAGTCAAATCAAAGGTAGAGTTCAGCTTTGGACAGAAATCTGAATTGAATTAAATATGCCGGTGAAATCTAAAGAATATCAATGTATAAAGTCACAAAACATAGTTTATCAGAACAAAACACAGTGGAAGTTTTCTGAACAGAGGTTCTAGCATCTTATGAGAGCTTTGGAGGAAATGAGCATAGCTGCATGTGATAACATACTTTTAAGATAATGCAGCATTCAAAAACTACTTCTTACTATTAACTCTGTTTCCAGGAAACAATAAATCTCTGATAATGAGGTTTTCTCCTTTCTACTTGCATTAACAGAGACCTCAGGGTTACTTTTCAATACCCCCCTGCCCCAAGTCCTTTTTTAACAGATATGTTTAACTTGGCCATTTTGCAAAAAGTGCTACATCTGTTTCTGGAATAGATAAAGGCTTATTCTGGAGTAGATAAATCACTTATTGAAGGAAGAGAGTAATTCCTGTAAAATAAAAACCATTTTTTAAGCATAAGAACAAGTTTTGGGAAAGGGGTGTGGCAATATAATTGTGAGTGCCAGTTATACCCAAACAAAACTCACATTTGTTTCTTACAAAAGGAAGTTACATTAATTTATTTAGAATTCCATGTTAATATTTGTGCGAAAACACATGGACAATACAGTCTATTTGAAGATTTTTTTCCTAGTAATTTTTAAGTGCCTTGTTACTGGTTCCTGTGGGTTACATTTAGACTAATATAATGAAATGTGTGAGCATTTTCACCGAAGTATCAGATCTTCACAGATTACAAGCTACATGAGACCTGTTAAGCACAATAAACTCCCTTTGAATTATTAAACTCACAGCTCGACACGGCGAAGTCAATATATTCACAGGGCAGTGCACACTTGCAGCAGAGCGAGCAGTCAACACAAACTCTGCTGACAGTGAGGTCAAGCCAGACATTCTTCTAAAGTCACAAATAAGAAAACTTGATTTGAAAATGACTGATATTATTTGTGAACAAAATTGAGGACACAACTTGCAGCTGCTGCTGAAATGACCTGATCACATTTGCTCCTGGACTAGTTTGAACAGCTTTTCTTATGTGTGGATGTTAGCTTTCAAGCTTTCTGTTACAATCCAAATGACCATGGGAGACATGTAGCTAATAGGGGATCAGAGGGGATGGGGGGATCTTCCAAGGAAGGGAAAATATCATATAGTTTCATAAGGAGATAGCGGGGAAATTAGAATAGGAGGATTAAACAGGTAGAAGGATTGGAGGGATGACTAAAGGAGAACATTTTATTTTATCTTATTTTATTTTTGAAGTAGTGTCTTGTTATGTACCCATGGCTAGCTTGAACCTTGCTTTGCAGACCAAGCTGGCCTTGAACTCACAGCTGCCTCTGCATTCTAAGTGCTTGGAGTAAAAGTGTGTGATACCATACTCGACATTATTTTCTTATCTATAAACTATCTGTATATGTGTCTGCTTTTGTGTGGGTATGTGTATTGTGAGCGACTGTACCCATGGAGGCCAAAGAGGACTTTGGATGCCCGGGAACTGGAGACACAGGTAGTTGTAAGCTGTCCGATGAGTGCTGGGTACCAAATTTGGGTCCTCTTGGGGAATTGGGCCTGCTCTTGACTCTTGTTTTATCTTTTCAGTCCCAACTAAAGAGAATTCCTGAGGAAAGGAGCAGGAAAAGGTAGAGAAGCTCTTCACATCTTCCATAAGAGGAGAACCAAAGTTGAGTATGAAGAGGTTTTAGTGTCAATGGAGTTCTGGGACACTCTCACTAGGTTAACAGAATCCGCAAGCTAATGATGATGTTTCAAATAGCTCTGCATTAAAATGGATGGCTTTTTAATTTTAGGGCCTCATTGCGCCCAGTAATTGCCAAGATCAGGAAGTGGAAAGTATGGCTCCCGTGGTGGATCTAGGGGACAGCAAGTGGGGCTACTGGGAAAAGGTTCTGAATGTGGTCTTCAATCTTATTGCAGTCCACTCCAAGTTACATAGGTCAGCTTCTCCATGAAGGTCATGCAGAAGCTGCTCAATAGGCCACTCAAAGAAAAAGCTTAATGGGTGGAACTATAACCTTTGATACTAGAGTTGATCTGGGGACAGGAACAACTTCTCGTCTTTACCGTAGTGCTGGGCTCATTCAAAAATTTCCTCACTCTAAACTGCCTCCATAACTGATAAATTCCTGGTGGCTTCTCTGACAATGAAACCCAAGTCTACCTTCCTCTAGAGTAGTGGTTATCAATCTGTGGGTTGCAATCCCTTTGTGGGTAGAATGATCATTTCACAGGGGTATCCTAAGACCATTGGGAAACACAGGTATTTATATTATGACTCATAACAGTATAAAAATTTCAGTTATGAAATGTCAACAAAAATAATTTATAGCTGGGGGGGTCACCACAATATGAGAAACTGTGTTAAAGGGTCATAGCATTAGGAAGGTTGAGAACCACTGCTTTGGAGTCTGAGATAGGCCACCATGCCTATCTTCTACTGAAGGGATCATCCATGTACATTCCCAGTTATGAGGCAAGGGAGAACCCAGAAATTCCCAATCATATAGTGGGATCCACATATATTCTCTCACCCCAGACTGCATGTGCAAAAGCATCATTTCCTCATCTTGTGGATATTTACTAGTAACCCTGATTTAGACTCCAAAGTTTCTAAATGGAAAAAAAACTCAAAGAAATCCCATTAAAATGAGGAGCAAAACACGGCTCTTTCCATATCTATTCAAAAGAGTCCTAGAAGTTCTAGCTAGAGCAATAAGGTGCCAAAAGGAGATCAAGGGGATACAAATTGTACAGGAAGAACTCAAACTTTCACTACTTGCAAATGATATGATAGTATATATGTCACCACCAAAACTCTACCAGGGAACTCCTACAGCTGATAAACAGCTTCAATAATGTGGCAGGATACAAGTTTTTACCTGTATGACAAGAACTTTAAGCTTCTAAAGAAAAAAAATTGAAGAAGAGATCAGAAAATGAAAAGATCTCCCATGCTCTTGCATAAGTAAGATCAATATAGTAAAAATGGCAACCTTACCAAAAAGAAATCTACAGATTCAATGCCATTCCCATCAAAATCTATAACAAGAACCCTGTGTGTGTGGATATATATTGGCATACTTATCAATTTATTGAGGGATGCTGGGGAGAACAGACTCACAGGATCTAGAGAGCTTGGAACTGGTCACACACTGCTTCATGCTGCCTGACTCTGGTATTCACAACCCAAGTGAGTCTGCATGACTTCTCTTTCTTCTTTTAAGATATCACATCCACAGGAAAGAAATATCACCTTAAGGCCAGTACACCAAAGCTATTGGTGAATGAATTCCAGCAACACTTCCCCTTTTTATCTAAATAAGAAGATTCTAAACACGATATAAAACTATATACAATAAAAACAACTATCAAGTATTGTCAAGAAAAAAGAAAGGGTAATAATATACACAAAAATAGAACTATAACCAGCAAGAACAACATCAAGTGAAAAACACATACTAAATGTCCAGGCTAAAGGTAATTTGCAAATAACAGAGATTATTACAATAGTTGTCCTATTCTGAAGAGTCTAAGTTTTGTACCTAATGTACCTTAGCTAAGATAAAAGAGAATAGCAGCTGTGAACATATCACACATCAAAAATCTGAGTAAGTTGAGCATCCAAACTGCCTAGGCTCTTACAAAGCCAGTACGTGCAGTAGGATGGAGGTGGGGGTTCCTTGGACTTCCCACAGGACAGGGAACCCTGATTGCTCTTTGGGCTGAGGAGGGAGGGGGACTTGATCGGGGGAGGGGGAGGGAAATGGGAGGTGTTGGCAGGGAAGAGACGGAAATCTTTAATAAATAAAAAAAAAATTCTGAGTAAGCAGGAAGCACAGCAAGAGATGTCCAAAAGATGTAAGAAATGACAGAAACAGTTGGCTACCTGGACGGTCACCAAAACTCTCTGTAATGTTAGGGCAACCAACTTTGGCTATAGACTGAGAATATCTGACAGAACATTTTTAAAAGCAGGGAAATTTGAAAGACTATCCTACTCTGTCTCAACAAAGGACAACAGTTTCTTTTCCTTGAATCTTGCTTGTCCAGATTGGACAGGGTGCTTACTGTCAGCAATCAAAAAAAAGGGTATTTTTGTACCTGGTAGGACAATTTTTGCCAAGAAGAAAGCAAGCTCCACATGAATTATCTTGGTGCCCATCATTTTCTCAGAAGTATATCAGTGCTACCTGGAGCAGTCATGTCTCCTGCCACAGAATTCTAAATTATTAAAACATTTAAATGTCATATTCTATAGGTCTTTGAATTATTTGAAGATTACATATCTATGTGGAGGACATTTCTGTACATCTAGAGAGCCTAACTTATAAAACTATTAGTATGACAAACATGCATGACTATTAACCTGTAATTCTCAATGACTTATATAGCTTAAAGACTAAAGTTTACTTTATAAAAATAAAATAATCTTTAAATGGAATGAAGCATGAGGACAATTACCTCAAAATCATAACAATATACAAAGTATCTTATTCAGAGGTAGAAGGATATAGTATAATATGACAAAATATCCTTAATTTGTATCAATATGCAAAATATTATAAGCAGAAGTAGAAACATACATACAAAATAAAAAATTATACATTTGTGTATAAAAATATTACAAACAGAAGTAGGAACATATACAATATGACAAATATAATTTTGAATTTGTATCCACATAGAAATTATCTTAGACAGGAATATAAAAATAATTTTACATATGTATATATATATATATCAATGAAAATTGTCTAAAACTAATAGTTGCTAAAATAGTTTACAAGTAGATATACTAATCTAACTTATTATTCTATCCTGTCTATTCCAAGCAAAATTCTTCACAGACCTCAAAAGAACAATATTCAATTTCATATGGAAAAACAAAAAACCCAGGGTAGCCCAAACAATCCTTTAAAATAAAGGAATTTTTGGAGGCATCACCATCCCTGACTTCAAGCTCTACTATAAAGCTATAATAATAAAACAGTGTGGTAGTAGTATTAAAAACAGACATGTATATCAACAAAATTGAATTGAAGTCCCTGATATTAATCCACACACCTATGAACACCTGATTTTTGACAAAGAAACCAAAATTGTACAATGGAAAAAAGAAACGATATTCATCAAATAGTGCTGGCATAACCAGATGTCAACATGTTGAAGAATGCAAATAGATCCATATCTATCACCATGCAGAAAACCCAAGTCAAAATGGATCAAAGACCTCAACATACATCCAGTTGTACTGAATCTAATAGAGGAGAAAGTGGAAAGTAGTCTTGAACACACAAACACACATCCCTCCCCCCACACACATCTAAGGGGGACTATGATAATACTCTGAATCCCAGTCACACCATCAGTTGGGGTCCTTTTTAAAGGGTGCTATCTGTCATGGCAGTGAGGACAGGAGGTGCACGTTTAGGTTCATAGTCTGTCATGGCAGCAAAGTCATGGTGGCAGGGTTTGAAGGCCCTTGTTACATGGCATCTGCAGTCAGGAAGCAGAGACTGGTGGAAACTGGTGCTCCACTGCTTTCTCCTTTCTTTTCAGGCCAAGACCCCACGATTATTTATAGTTTCTACAGAATATTCAAAGTGGGCCTTTTAGTCTCCTTTTCTCCAATGGCACACTAGCAGACATTCCTAAAGCTTTCTCCTCTAGGTAATTATAAGTCTTACCAAGCTGGCAATATGGTTATATTATCACAGACAGATTGAGCACATCATTTAAACACATGTCTTTTTATGAAATTATACAATCATTTAGGGAATTGGCTTCACGTTCAGTCAATAAATTCTAAATCCAAAGTTATACTAAAAAAATGGAGTGTAACAAAGGGCCACAAGTTTTCTCTGGGACAACTTCCTGCAGCCTTCTCCACTTTGTATAGTTCAAGAACTTATGTATGTTCTCCAGAGTTGTTATCCTCTGATGACCATATCTAGAGATTCCAGTGAGTCAAGCCTGACATGATACCCTTTTGTTTTTGCCAAATTCATGAAAGCTATGTCCCCCAGTACCAAACTTGTAAATACCATTACTCCTGTATATGCAAGAAGCCTGCCTCTCATGCCTTTATCCCTAGCGTGGAGGACTCACACTAAGCTTCTGTATTATTTTAGTGTCCCTTTACCCACACACCCTTTAGGGCCATGGTGAGAAAAAAATGTCCTAAAATCGGGAGAATTTGGGATTACCAATTGTGTGTCTTTTGCATCATCTACTGGGACAGAATAATTTGGCGATACATAATTCTCAATATCTCAAGCATATTCATCTTCCTGAGATTGTTTTTCTGCTACCAGACAGAATGACTTGGGATTTTCTGTTCATTCATCTTTTCTAATGAAAGTGTCCTATATCAATCCATTCTTGCTTATACAATCTCAGATTACTTTATCAAGAATCTTTCCATTTGCGAGTCAACTAAGGTGGCATTGTTCCTGGGGTAATTCCCAATTCCAGGACATTTTCTCTCACCATAATCAGTAGCATCTGAAAAAAAATAGTGAAAATAAGGCTGTAGCTTCTACCAGTTACTGTATCTATCTTGCCTTCCACAAAGGCTATATCTGATTTACCTGGTGGGCTATTGGTTTATCCTCATTTCATATACTGTTTTCCTGAATCACTCCAAATATATCTTCTGGTGATTCATTTCTTCAAAAATGGCACTCCCAAGAAGAAATGGAAAGGAGTAGTTTGGCTTTCAAAGTATGCTATACGTTTGGTCCCTATGTAAGGAGTGAGGCAGAAAGAACACAAAATTCAGTTTCAAGAAAGGAAAGATCTCCCATGCTCTTGAGTAGGTAGAATTAACATAGTAAAACATGTCAATCTTACCAAAAGCAATCTACATATTCAATGAATGCCCATCAAAATCCCAGACAAATTCTTCACAGATCTTGAAAGAACGATACTCAACTTCATTTGGAAAAACAAAATACCCAGGGTATCCAAAAACAATCCTGTACAATAAAAGAACTTCTGCAGGCATCACAATTCCTGACTTCAAACTCTACTACAGAGCTACAGTACTGAAAACAGCCTGATATGGGCATTAAAACAGACAGGAGGACCAATGAAACAGAATCGAAGACCTGAATATTAATACACACACCTTCTAATGCCCCATTTTTTTAAAAAGAAGAAAATAATATCAAATGGAAAAAAGAAAGCATATTTAACAAATGGTGCTGGCATAACTGGATATCAACATGTAGAAGAATGAAAATAGATCTATATCTATCACCACATACAAAACTCAAGTCCAGCCAAGCGATGGTGGCGCACGCCTTTAATCCC
>NC_022031.1:55029906-55045816 GCF_000317375.1 Microtus ochrogaster
ACAGGCTCCAAAGCCACAGAGAAACCCTGTCTCGAAAAACCAAAAAAAAAAAAAAACAAAAACAAAAACAAAAACAAAAACAAAAACTCAAGTCCAAATGAATCAAAGACCTTAACATAAAGCCAGCCACAATGAACCTTGTAGAAGAGAAAGTGGGAAGTACACTTGAACACATTGGCACAGGGAACCACTTCCTAAATAGAACCCCAGCAACACAGACACTGAGATAAACAATTAATAAATGAAACTGAAAAGCTTCTGTAAAGCAAAGGACACAGTCAACAAGACAAAATGACAGCCTACAGAATGGGAAAAGATCTTCACTAACCCCATATCAGACACAGGTCTGACCTCCAAAATATACAAAGAACTCAAGAAATTGGTCATCAAAAGAACAAATAATTCAATTAAAAAAATTGGAGTGCAGACCTAAACAGAGAACTCTCAACAGAGAAATCTAAAATGGCTGAAAAACATTTAAGGAAATGCTTAACGTCCTTAGTCATCAGAGAAATGCAAATCAAAACAACTCTGAGATTCCATCTTACACCTATAAGAATGGCAAAGATCAAAAACACTGATGACAACTTATGCTGGAGAGGTTGTGGGGAAAAGGGAACACTTCTGCATTGCTGGTGGAATATAAACTGGTACAGCCCCTTTGGATGTCAATGTGGTGATTTCTCAGAAAATTAGGAAATGACCTTCCTCAAGACCCAGAAATACCACTTTTGGGTATATATTTAAAGGATGCTCAATCATGTCACAAGGACATGTGCTCATTATGTTCATAGCAGCATTGTTTGTCATAACCAGAACCTGGAAACAACCTAGATACTCCTCAATGGAAGAATGGATAAGGAAAATGTGGTACATTTACACAATGGAGTACTACACAGCAGAAAAAAATGACATCTTGAGTTTTGTAAGAAAATGGATGGAGCTCACATCATTTTGAGTGAGGTAACCCAGACATAGAAAGACAATTATCACATGTACTCACTCATAAGTGGTTTTTTAAACATAAAACAAAGAAAACCAGCCCGCAAATCACAATCCCAGAGAACCTAGCCAACAATGGGGAACCTAAGAGAGACTTACATAAGATCTAATCTACATGGGAAGTAGAAAAAGACAAGATCTCCTGAGTAAATTGGGAGCATGGTGACCTTGGGAAAGGGTTTTAGGGGAGGGAAGAGGCAGGAAGGGGAGCAGAGAAAAACCTAGAGCTCAATAAGAATCAATAAAAAATATTTAGTCAGGCAAAGAAAGAAAAAGGTTTAACTGAAAGTATGTATTAGACCAATTCTTGGATGAGAACTTGGTGAACATAAAAGCAGATTCTAAAATTTCAACAGCAATATGTAAATATTTGAATCCAGTAGCATAAGCAGCACCTTTTTAAGGATGACACATCAATTATCAAAATACGAACAAAAAAGAATGATTTTACAGTACTGAAAATGAGAATAGAATTCACACAAGTGAAGTGCCATCTACACTGACCAAAAAATAAATAAAAATTGGCTTAAAGACAAGAAAAATAACTTAGAAGGGGAAATATAGTTATTTATATTATTCCCCCCACTGTTTCTCTGTAGGGGCTCACTTAGAGAAGCAGACATCATGCAGAGAAGCAAGCAGGGCTAAATTCACCTCTCCCGTCTTCAGCGTGGGTGCTGTGTGACCTCTGGACTCCATACTAAGTTGCAGAACAGGGTGGGTGGAAGAATTGGCTATGGGCTTGATTCCAGATCCATGCACAGTTGTCTCTCTAGTCTCGCAGGCACAGTGACTGGTAAAATGTACCGAATCTTTGCTTTCCCCTTTACCCAGTCTCTTTTATGCCATAGAAATCTCCTTTATGCCATGAAATTAGCCACATGTCCTGTACCAATGTATGGGATACCTATCTGAATAACTCATCCTAACATCATTACAACTAAAAGACTCAATTTTAGTAATGAAGTTGGAAAATGCTAATCTAATCAATTACTTGCATTTTCCTTTAGAATTAGAACTGTGCTCTATGACCATGTCTGTATTATTAACAATAACAAACAAACAGAAAAACCTCTGTCTTAACATCTTTCCCTGTTGCTATGCCAAAAAATCCTAACATAAAAGAAGGAACTTAAGGTCAAAAGGTGTAGCGCACCACGCCTGTCTGTGCTCTATGCGCTACCATACAGTTTGTGAACTGGGCAAGGTGCTGGAGATTGAACCACACAAAGACACACAGATGGAGACACGGGTCATCCTTGAAACCAGAATGCCCTTTCATTGAGTAAAAGAGCTGCTTATATAGGGATCCTTAATTGATAGCTAAACGCACCAGAAATCACTCCCCTGCCATCAGGAACTCCTGAGGGTCTCATGCTCAGAGCAGCTGCAAGCTGTCTTAGAGTAGAGGAAAACAAGTTGCTTACAAGAAATTCAAGATCTGGGGGCTCACAGCTCCCAAAAAAAGGGTTTGTTTTAGTTCCCAGTTCCAGGGTAGAATCCATCATAGTGGGGAAAGCACAGTGGTGGGAGCTTGAGAGAGCTGGTCACATCACATCTACAGTCAGGAACAGAGAGCAACAAAGAATGTCTCTAACTGCTTCCATTTTATGTAGTCCAGATGCTTTGTTCAGAGAATGAGCACCCAAGCTAAGACTGGTTTTCACCACATTAATTATCATAATCGATGTGAACTCCCAAATGCATGTCCAGAGGCCCATCTCCTGGTGGTTTGAGACTCTTTCAAGTTGGCAGTTAATACCAATCATCACAATATCATAAGGAACCAGAGCTTTTTGGACTCACCATTTCAGAGGGGTCATCATAGGGGTCAAGGTCATGTTAGAGGAGAATAGTTCATCTACCTAAACAACTTAGGAGATGAGAAATTGATTTTGGCACATGGTTTCAGAGAGTTCTATCCATCACTGGGATCATGTTAGAGGAGAGTGGTCCATGTAATGGTACTTTAATAATTAGACAAAAAAGATGCTGGCACTCTGCTAGCTTTGTCCTGTTCCACTTTTATTTCATCTGTGCCCTCAGCCCATAGGATGTTGCCAGCACATTTTGGGAAGATCCTCCTCTTTGGTTAACTCTCCTCTGAAGCATCTTCATTGATATGCCCAGAGAAGTGCTTACCATTTCTTCAGGAATTCTTAATCTGCTCAAGTTAATAGTAAGGTCAGACTTATAACAGCCAAACAAATCCAAGTTAAGATATGTCTCTATATCTTTCTGCAGTGACTTATGGTCAGCAATTTGACAGTATTACAGAACCTGATGGCTCAGGCTGGAATAGGTTTATAATGGCTGATCAACATCTCATTTCTCTTCCATATCTTAAAGTTCCTTGGTCACTTCTTTGATAATGACCTACACTTTTGCACTTCCTGCTTAGAAAACTCTTTGTGTTATCTAACCAAAAATGCTAGTTTTTATTGTAATTTCCTATGTCTGGAGTCTCTATTCTTTTTGTTAGATAGGACAGTTGGTTTGTAGCTAAATATTAGAAGTTGTGGTATTTGATTTTGAATGAGAAATCTTCCTAATAGGCTCATTCCTCTGAACAGTTCCTCTGAATATGGGGAATTGCTTGGCAAGGTATTTGAAACTTTAGGAGACAGAGCCTTGTTTGAGGAAGTAGGTCACTGGGGGTAAGATTTATGATTTCATAGCTTTACCCCACTTCCTGTTCACCCTCTCTGCTTTCCTGAGAGTGGTTAAAGTTGTGATCTCCAGCTTCCTGTTCTGGCTGCCTTTTTCCATGCCTCTTCCACCATTACAGATCTCCGGGAGTTCGAGGCCAATCTGGTCTATAGAGTGAGTTCTGGAACATCCAGGACTGTTTTACAGAGAAACCCTATCTCAAAAAACAAAAACAACAACCATCAACAAAAAAATGTTGCAATCTTTCAGCATTCAGCATTTTACATAATATATGCAAGGATAATGTGCTTCCTATCTCAAAAAGTCAGAAGAAAGTGTTTAAATATCACCCTAAAGAAATGATAAAAACATCCTGTGGTGCCCCATAAATATGTATTGCTTTTATACTTTTATAAAACATCAGTTGAAAGCCTATGTTTGGATAAATCTATTGAATGGGGAATGCAGCAAAGGTTACGTGTGATAGACAAGCATGTCTCCTGTGAACTTATATCAAATGGTGTGTGAATTACACCATCATTGTCAACTGAGGAGAGCTAAAGGAGGGTGTCTGTGGAAAGCAAGCTTCAAAGACGCCCAGTCCAATCCACTTCAACTTCTGTGAAAATGCTGCAAGAGAGTATCACCAAAATTCCAAAGTGGTTGTTTGCAATTCAGACAAGTAACCCCAAAGAGGTATTAGACTAACAAGTCGGAAACGCCTTTCTGCACAGTTATCTTCCACTTAGTCCAGCATGCTAAAATGAAATGAATAGTTCAAATGTCTGGGATGCCAAAAAGTACACTCTGATCACTTCAAGAACACGGTGTGAGCATAGCAATACCACACAAATTAGATTCCAGTCATTTGTGTTAGCAATAAAAAAAAAAAAAGAAGCAAGGGAAAACAGAGAGCCCCTTTCCTTGGAGAGTTCACTGTTCGATACAACTGTGATCTCATTCCTTTTCTTTATAAGGGTAGAAAGACAATCCCTTTATCCTTAAGTGCTGAGCAGGTAGGATGGTGGTGGAGTGGACAACAAGCATTAATCTGAAGACCCACCAGCCAGTTTGACCACATCCTCCCGAAACAAATGCCTGTTGCGAGTTTACAGCCTTCGCGGGCTGGAAGATGTTAGGGCAGGCACAGCTAATGGCAGACACCTCATAATTAATGACTGACACAGACCCTTGGCCAAAGAGTGAGGATTGAAGCCGTGGAGGGAAGAGAGCTGCTACCTCGTAATAACTCAGCCCAAGGGTTTGCACAGCTGGCATGCCAATGTGTCATTAGTACTCCCGTAAGCTGTTAAGCATGTCACATTTTCTAGTGACAAACACAGAGGGCTTAAAGACCTTCATGACAATCACATTCACCAGGTTCTATGCCTACCTCGCAGGAGCAATTAGCTAATTGTCCATAAAGCATTTGGAAATGAATGCACTAAGAGCCAGGATTTTGACATAGAGGCTTCATTTGAAGGACTGTCAGGAACGTTTCAATCGGGCTAATAGCACCAGTCAGAAAGCACTGTATGTTTGTGCATTGTGAGTGTCAATAGATGCTCGTCTTTCCCCCACACCAAAGTAATTTACTTCAGGTTTTATTCATCTCCATCTGACTTGTGCCGGGCTCTGCCACTGTTAACACAGTCATTTCCTACAAAGTATTTATGTTATAGTGTTCAAATTTTGGATTCAAATTTTCTGATTTGTTTTGATATTTTTTAAAAAGGACATTTCTATATGAATAGTACAATTTGTACCATTAATATTACTTATGTGTTTTTTCTTACTTTTTCCTGGGATACAGGCATAGGACCACAGAATAGTTAACTTCTAAAGATGCCTTAGGAAGATGGCCATCAATCAAATCTTTCCCACTGTGGAAGTTTGTTACTGCCTTGTGCCTAGCTCCATGTTTCCTACCTGCCACCTGCCACCAGATACCAGATGGCAGCATTTAGGGAGTAACCAGAGAGATTTCTTCTTTTTTTTTTTTTTTTTTTTTTTTTTTTTTTTTTTGTAGTTTGTTTAGGTCTCACCCTGAGACAGGGACTGCAGCAGCTAGTCTCCTTTGTGCACGGTTGTGCTCCAATCCATTGAGGACTAAATGCACAGTCTTCATACCAACCTTCTCAACAGAAGAGGCCAGGGGGTTAGTGGGGTGTGACCATAAAACAGCTCCTGACTGCCGTGGTAATAAACTTCAAACTAAGGTTCATAACTGTGGGACCATCGCCCCTGTGTCTTTAGGTTTCTATTTCTGCGATAAATACCTTTAGCCAAAAGCAACTAATTCAGAAAAGGGTTTATTTTATTTCACACATTACAGTGCATCATTGAAGAAAGTAAAGACAGGAACCTGAAGGCAGAACCTGAGGCAGAAGCCAGAGAGGAATGATTCTTAATGGCTTGCTCAATTTGCTTTCTTAAACACACCTGCCTGCCCAGGGATGGCACTGCGCAGTGTGCTCAGCCCTTTACACGTCAATCATCAAATGAGAAAATGTCCCATAGACTTGCCTAGAGGACAACCTAAGAGCAGCATTTTCTCAATTTAGGTTCTTTCTTCTCAGAAGACTCTAGCTTGTGACAAGTTGACAAAAAACTGACAAGCACATCAACTTAACCTGATTTTTCTATCGGTATATTTCTATCTGTATACTATGCCTGACTAAACACAGAGAGCATCTCCCTTTTGAGGAGTAATCATGGCTTCCTCCCTGGCCATCCAGCTCTAAATCTAAATATTATAACAAGCAGACATCTCCATTAATGACTGGTACCTATATCCAAGGAGGAGTTTGCATGACCAATCCCGCACAACCAGGAGCCATACTTCTGTTTCCCAGTGGGATTTTCTGATGTAAACAGTATTCACCTCACACTACCCCAGAGTCTCAGTAAAGCACAGCCAAGGCATCTTCACACAGCGCTGTTCAAAATGTCCATCAAGGGTACAACATTAACAGCTGTACCTTGAGACCACATCTTAATGGTTTTGTGTAGCTCCAGCAACATTCTAATATTGAGGACATGGTCAGCATTTCATTGCTTCCAAAATAGAATATGCCCACCTGGGAGCGCCTGACATTGTAAAGAGAAGAGGGACAAGGATGGAATCATAATGAAGCTGCGGAGTTCATGCCAGAGGCAGCCAGTGCTTCAAGGCATACTGTTTGAACATTCACAAAGGCAACTGATATCTGCGGCACTTCGCAGTGACTGCCTTGCCCTACATTTTTCAGATCAGCTTTTTGTAAAGCAAAAAAAAAAAAATGTATAATTAAAACAGTAGGCATTTTACTATCGCCTGTGGGCCATAATTTCAATAACAAGTCTTCATTTGAAAAAATACTTTAACTAGGTTGTTGACAGTTGTTCTCTAAGAGTACAGGAAACAAAGGAAGTACATGGAGATTTGAACCCTATGCTGAGAGCTCAATTCCTAGCATCTAGAGCTGGGGTCGGATCTTCCTAGTTAGCTACAGCAGGAGAACTCATTTCACAGACCACTCAGTTGAGTAGATACAAATGTCCCTGTTATGTGAAGTTTTCCTGAGAAGATGAACAAGCACCTATTCATAGGTAAAACAAAACAAAACAAAAAAACAGACCAAAGATCATTTCCCCCAAATCTAGGTTAGCAAACCATAAATTTCACTGAGATTATTTATAGGGGCAATGAGTGGGGGATTACCACATGAGCATGAGAAACATAAGAGAGTTTATACCAGGGGGAGAAGACCCTGCATACTGTTACCAATTTATGCATATTAAGAAAGTAGGAGGGGGCGTCTTGTGAACCCTTCTTCCCTTCCTGACAGAATTATGAAATCTAATCCTGTGTGAGTCTCATTGAAGAAATTATAGCTGCTGAGAGCTCAGAGATCATGACCAGAGAGAAATCACTCTCCCCTTCCTCTGAATCTTCCTTTCTACTGGCTCTTCCATAACATTCCTCGAGCAGTGGAGAGGGTGATGTAGATATCCCATTTAGTTCAAAGCATCCAACAGTTACATTCTCAGGACCCTAACTGGATATGTGTTTATATAGTTACCACCGTAAAAAGAAGCTTCCCTGACCAAAGCTGATAATATTAAGTAACTATTAGTATAAATATTAATATGTAGAAGCTTGACAACTTGACAGGCATGCTATATCCATTCAGAAAAACAGCCATGGTAGCTTCTCCACTGTGGTTTTGATGTCTATCCCCAGCTATTCGTTTTAAATGGGGGTGTCAGTCCCAGATGAGAATTCCCTCTATGGAACTAGCCTTAAATCTAGTCAGAGAAATGGTTGTTTGTATCCATAATAGTTGTGCTACAACTGCAACCATGAGAACACCTTTCCTGGAATACTGATCTTGTAATATGCATGTTTTGAGTTCAATTAGCAACACTGGTGACTTTTCTCTTCCAGCAGGATGCACAGCACCTTCTAGCACTAAGAAATCTAACCAACGAGGAGGAAGATTCGGTCTTAGTCCTGGCTTTCAAGGATGTCTACTTCTTTCTTCCTGGAGTGAATTCTCTATCAGGCAAGTCAAGGAAAACACTCCCCATCTCAGTGACCTATTCTCCTAGCCAGATTGAAATAGACAGTCCTGAGCAGGGATGGGTGTGGATCTATATTGTCCAGTTTCCTGGGTTAAGAATTGTCTCTGGGGATGTTTCCTGAGAATGTTAACTAAGGAGAGAATAGGCACCCTCAATGAATGTGGGGTCACCATCCCATGAGTTTGGGTCTTGGGTTATATAAAAGTGAAATCAAGGAGGTACAAATGGAACAGCAGCATTCATCTCTCTGACATACCCCATCACACTCCTGCCATCGTTTCTTTCATATTCTTAAACCACATAAAACAAAACCTCCTTTCTTAAAGTAGCTTTCATCACGTCATCTGTCAAGAGACTCCTGGCCATTTTCATAGCCATTGATGTTAAGGAAAGATAATTCTTCAGTACTTGCACACTGGAACTTACAATGCAACAAAGAGGTTCAATTGGTACTGTCACTGCAGACACAGTTTGCCATGAGAGTTCTCTTCAGATTTTTATGAAGGAAAGGAGAACAGTTATCAAATAAACTCCATTTGAAGCCTTCAAAAATGATAAGACCTATATGCCTTGTAGTTATTCCCCCAAAGTCCCGATGTATAATTGTAATCGATTTGACAGTGGGAACAATAGTTACATCTGGTCATTGGTTTGGAAAAGAGTTATTTCAATGAGAAAGAAAAAATACGGTCTTTGAAATTGCTGCCTCGTAGACCCTGGCCAAGACAACAAATCATAGAGAATATTGTGACTTGCAATGGAAGATGGAGGATCTGCTTTCAGGATCACAAAGAAGAGGAAGTGGACAACACATAGGTTCAATGGTGGTCCTCTAGAGATGTTTACATCAAAACCCCATGGCTTCACAGATATGACCTTGTTAGAGAAAAGATCTTTGCAGATTAAATAAAGGATCTTGACATGGGCTTCATCAAACTTCTGTAGCCTATGTGGACTTTGGATTTGTGATCCTCTTGCTTTCTGTATCGCTAGAGCTGGAATTACAGCCTCATCCCTCTGAGCTCTTCTAGAAGCATGTTTTAGCCAAAAAGGAAAAAGGTCAACAACCCTAACAAAGTTTCTTTTTATAAGATTTATTCATTTTGTTCTGTGTACGAATGTTTTGCTTGTACGTGCACCTGTGCACCACATGTGTGCTTAGTGCTCACAATTAATAGAGATCATCAGAATCCCAGGAACTGTAGTTACAAACGATTGTGAAGTATTATATGGGAGCTGAGGTTTGAACCTGGGCGCTCTGAAAGAGCAACAAGTGCTCTCAACCTCCGAGCTCTCTCTCCAGTCCTTAAGTTTTAATTTTTATTAAGAACTGAAATGGCAGTTCTTCCTACTAGCCTTGAAGTAAGTACTTGTGTAGAGTCTCACACCACAGCCAGCATTAACAGCTGGAATTGTAACCATGTGAACACAGAGTGTTTCACATTCATCTCCTCCTCTGCTGCATATGAAGATACAGGTAATGCCTTTCTCTTGCTTAGAAGGGAACTGAGGCTGATAAGCAGCGAATAGCTGTAAGACTCCTCAGATGGACAGCCATGGAGGAGGGGGAAACAGGAAGTCAAGTTCTTCTTGTATAAAGTGGGCAATCTCAGCTCTTTGTCAGCTCAGATTTCTACTTCTGCACAAGAGCAAGGTAAACACTAGAAAGCTGCTTTGGCATGGCCTTTGGAAAGGTCATTTTTGTGGTTAAAAAAACCCCGTTTTCTTATTACTAAAAATTACCCAGATTTCTCTTCTCATGCTTTGTTGAATGTTAATTGTTCCATTAAAAGGGATAATTTTCTTTATTTTATCTGCCCCCATTAGTAGTACTATTGGGTGGAAAAAAAATGACCTTTATCATGTCTTGTTGCATGCTTACACATACCTGCCCCTGTGGAAGAACATGAGCAGAAGATACACAATTGTAAAGAGAGATAGCAACAGATTTTTAACATTTGCAGTTCAGTAACTTTTATGTTTGAATCTTCAACATGATATTTGATTCTCAACTGGAGAATCACACAAAAGAATGAGAAGAGTCCAACCGTATGTAAGAATAGGGAGCCCATTCTGAAAAGTTAACTTACATCAAGCAAAAATGATCCTACTATCTTTTAAAAGGCCAGGGTTGGGTGAAGGTAACTGGTGATAAAGGTCAGTGACTGGGAGCTTAGCTTGCCCAGCATGGACGAAGCTGTAAGACTGACCTGCAGCACCAGGGAAAAGGAGAAAGAGAAAGAGACAGGGAGAGACAGATTTCCTAAGTCATAGACCAAGAATCTCATGTGCTATCAAATTATCCAATAAATTTGCCATGAGAAGATGCTGTAATGGCAGCACAGTTTTTGATAAGCTCAAGGAGTCCAAGAAAATTTGGTTTCCATGCATTCTATTACCAGTGCAGTTATTTTGTGGTAACTATAATCTCCTCTCCACGTCCGTAGGGAACTGTGCCATCCCCTAGACACCAAAATCTAAAGGTACTCAATTTCTTTGCAAAAGCATAGGATTTGTACATAACCTATGAATATGCTCCTGCAATACCTTAAATCATCTCTAGATTACCTCAAAGAAGATGATGTAAATTACTGTATTGTTGAGGGACTAATCACAAGAAACGAGTTGGCGCATGTGCTGTATTTAAGCAACTTTTTCCAAGCCTCTCCTGTCGGCAGTTGCTTTCACGTGCACAGATGTAGAATTTGATTACATTCTATTCACGCCACAGAGAAACCCTTGTTTCATGACTACTGGACTCCCCACATCTGACAGTGCAGCAAAAGTAACAATCATGCTGTAAGTCCTCATTGGCTGTTGGCAAAGGAAGGCAAGACTGAGGTGGGAGATAGAAGCCGTCAGCTTGTATTTCTTCTCTTCTCTTCTGCCATTCCTATATGCATATTAAATATGTTGTTTCAGAGACATTCATTTTCAGCCTGGGATTATTAAGCTTTATAGATTTTTTTTCAACACTTACATCTCTTGGTGGTTGTAATATACACGAACGAATCAAGGGTCCCCACTCAGGATCACAGCCCTAGCCCCAATCCCAGTTGCCTTGCTTCCCTTCCCATATTCGTTCTGTTTCCAGTCACTGAGGCCAGGGAGAGGCTGCAGACTGAGCCCCTCTCCTGAGCGAAGGTGTAGCACTCAGCGCACAGGCTACTCGGAGCACCTGTGTCATCTCCTATCTCAGCTCCACTACACTCCCTACTTGCTACTCTAAGCTCTCTAAATTTTACTGTGTGAAATCAAATACCAATTACCTCCTGGTGGTTCTATGGAGGCAATCCCCATGAAACCTCCAGAACAGGATCAGCACATACTCAGCAGCCATCTGTCAACAGTAGGCCTCATGACCACTGCGCTGTATCACATAGTTGCCCACAAGAGGGATCTCATCCTCAATCCCTCATACAGAATCAATGGAGACAGAAGACCCATTTTCCCCCATGGAAAACTGAAGCAGGAACTCCTGTCTTCCTCAGGAGCTGTTTTGAGTCTTTGAGTTGAGCTAACTTAAAATTTCCTTCACCTTCAAAGTGTGAATGGTTTCCTCAAAATTGTTATCACTTTTTTATTAAGATTTTTAAAGACAATCTTTTCTCATAGCTTATTGAAGACAAAACAACCTAACACGGGCTATTATGAAGACTCTGTGACAGATAACACAGGTAGAACACAGGTAGAAGAGGGGTCACATCTCAAATCAAGATGCAACAAGAGGAATAGGAGCCAGGCAGATTCTTTTCATAGCCTTCTCAAGAAATCTCCTAAGTGACCAAATGAGAATTACTTCATCCCTATTCTGAACATATCTCTAGCAACCAAATGAAATTTTACTAGGTTTCACTTCTTAAAAGTTTACCATTTTCCAATATTTCTATCCTGGAATCCAAGCTTCCAACATGTAACCTTTGGTGGGAAGGGAACCAAACCAAGTAGTGGAGGTGGGCAAGTTGGCTTCAACCTAGAGGCCATTTTATGTCCCCACTGAAAACTCAGAGGGTACTTACTATCATATAAGAAATCTATGTACACTTACATTGACCTGCTTTTCAATTTTCCGTGTTCTTAAGTCAAAACTTGAACTAATAGATGCCCTAGAGATGTCAGGGTTCTCAGTGCTGTGACAACGTCTGGATGCATTTCCAAATTCCAGCCTTGCCAGAGAGGTCAGCAAGCTGTGTTAAGTTTGTAATCAAGGAAATAAGGAGAATCTGAAGACAGGCTTTAGCTCCAAACGTGTTGTCCTTCCCAAATGGGAGAGCTCAGGCCACATCACTCACTTTTGAGCTGTATGGGGTGATAGGTTTTAAAATGACAGTTCACAAAATTTCCATTGTGATCTCCTGTTTCTGAGCAGAGCCTCGATCATTCAAGTGACAGTGTAGGTGAGCTGTTGCCATGCACCCCAGAATCTCATTAGCCAGGCTGCAATGGGAAGAATAAGCACAATAATGTCTGTCTAAATATCAGAAAGGCTGGACTGAAAACAAGGAGAGAAGGGCACTGTAAAATATTACCCTTGATTCCACACTTTTCTGAGACTCCAAAGACAACATTTATCTTCAAATAAGTATAACTGTGCCTAATACTGTCGGAATTAAATTTGACAGAAAATTTCTGATTTCTCAAATCTTCCATTGTGCCAGCCTTCCTTTATCACTGGACGCATCAAGCATTCAATTTTTTTAAGCAAGCATTCTCAGTTCCCTTTTATTTATTTTGTCAATGAGGAAATACAGCCATCACTAAGCTTTATTTTTCTTGATATACATAATATCAAGTACTTATATGTCAAGAAAATTTGGCCAGAAAATAAGCTTTGAACCCCAATCAGTAACTCAATCCTGACTCGAACCCTAAATTGAAATAAGACCATAATCCTAACTTTGACTCAAATCCCAACTCCAAATTTCAATCTAAATCTAAGGAGAGCATTAACCCTATCTCTAACCAAAATCTGTATCTCTGTAAACTAAACTCTGACCCATCATGGTACAATGAAGGATTTAGCTAAAATGTCCACTGCTAAAACAACAACAGCAACAACAAAAACAAAACAATGAATGATTTGATTAAAATGTCCACTACAAAAAAATTAATAAGTAAAACAAAAAAAACCAACCCCCCAAAACCAAAAAATTTCATAGAGATTACAGCCCAGCTAAAAGTATATAGATTATTTCATTAAATAGACTGGAGGAATAAGTGAGAAATTACTTACTCTACCTTTGGCTGCTGAGTTGTGGGATATATTTAGAAGATGTTGTTTTAAATCATTTATACCCAGGTACCATATAGCTAGCAAATAAAAAAATGCTCTGTTGTAAGGACAACAGAAAGTTATTTTCATTTTGGAAGCGGCATTAGCAATCTTATGGCGTGTATTTTCTTCATGAGAGTTCACCCTGCCTTGATGACGCCAGCAAACAGAAGCTGTGTTTTACCGTTGAAGAAAAGTGCTGTCAAAACAGAAAATCAGCTATAGAGCAATCTGGCTGCAAGTAGCACAGGGTCTGTTGCGCCCTGAAAATCAGAACGGTACAGAGGAAAATCGAAAACGTAAAAACTCCAGTGGATTTGTTACCCATGGAAAGCTCATTTAGAAAACGATAGATTCTTCACATCTGTGAACCAGACACCAGCAGTAAGAAATGATAGAAATTAAATTTCACCTTAAGTTTGATAAAGATAGTAATTATGAAAACCCAGTCAGGGTCCACAAATAAACCAGGTAAATCAGTAACAGAGGCAGCAGGAGAATGCATGACTCCGAAAGAGCCCATCCCTGTTATTTTGTTGTAATAAGATTCAGAATGGTTCTTAGGCTGTGCGGAGGGGTCCATCATCCACTCATTAGCCATGGAAGGGGCTAAGCTACCCAGCAGATATGGTTATGAGGATTAATAAAGATCAGATTATTAATGAATCACAGAAAGTTCTTTTTAAGACCATGTATATGTGACTGAATAGCAAACGTCTACATGTTTTATATGGGACTGTTTCAGAGGGCTGTGTGGAGGCAATGTGAAGGGCAAATTCTCCCATTTGTCCCCTATGCTCTCAGGACAAAACCTAAAATCTTCACTGTAACTTCCAAGAGCCTCCTTGAGTGTCCTTCGGACTAACTTCACTGGCCTATCATCTATCAATTTCTTTCTTGTTCACGGTTTTAGTTGGTATTTCTAGTTTGTTTTATTACCACATTTTATAACCACCTATCTGTAGTTTGTTAAGTCTTTTTATTTTCAACTTGAACAAGAAGATATATTGGGGGGAGGGGTTACTCTTACTTGGAAAAATAAAGAATAATGCCTGACCTCAAGGACACTTAGAATGCTATAGGGAAACAGAACTATAAATTTAAAGTGGAAGATTATATAAAACAAAGATTATCAAATGTGCAAAATGTTCTGACCTCACTACATGTATTATACCAGGTCAGGAAAGAGAGTGAGCCACAGTGCTATTTGGAAAGTGGGTTTAGATGGAAATTAAATTCTAACTGATGTAATAAACTGGCAAGAAGTCTTCCAGAGGGAGGACAGATAGCATGAGAAATGATTTAAAGAGAGAACCATATTGTCTGCGAGGAAGCCTGCAGAGAAACAAGAGCTGACCAACACTGAGAAGACAATAGATTTGGCCAGAATAACTGTTAGGCTTCCAGAACATGTTTTGCTAACAGTGCTCTGAACCTTGCTTTTATGCCAAATGTGAACCATACCACAGTAGGACAGGACATACATACATGGATCACACTTAGCCAAATCTCCTTACCTCTTCTCTAAATGCCACATTATAAAGCCATAATAGAATCTATATGAAAGAGCAGCTGATTTGCTGTTATTACAGACCATGGGAAAGACAGAAATCAACTTCCTATTTTCCTTTTGAAATTTGTTCTGTACTAAAAATGGAAAATAATGCAGGTTTATAAAAGTTCTACTACATCTTAATAAATATTGACATCACACATGAAATGATAGTATACAAGTACATGAAAATTCAATGTGGAAGATGCATTCAACAATATAATAAAAGCTTAAAATTATATGATGAACATCTTACACATATAGACATAACTTCAGAAGTCTAAGCTAGAAGCTGAGTCCTATTGCATGTTTTTGCTTGGATATCATTATCAAAACTCTGTTTTGTTCCAGGCACAACCCTGGTGTTAATCATGGAGCAGTGAGCAAACTACTGGGAACCAATATCTAGAATTGGAGAACCATGAACCTTCCCTGGGATTTGGTGAGACATTCCAGGCTCAATAATTGACACTACTTAGAAAGGAAGTGGGCAAACTTTAATAAATTCTAAAGGAAAAATCATTACTAATGTAAATCAAAGTAGCCCTGTGGTGGCATAGGAGCTGTGATAGAAACAGAAACACAGACTTGAATAAGAATTACTAGTTAGGGTTCCATTCACTAGACTTTATAAGACATAAGACGAGTCAAAAACCACCCAAGTTCTAGATTAATTGTTTTTCAATCACAATAATAAATATCCAAGATAATCAATGTGCAAAGAGAAAAGATTCTTTTGACTCACACTTCCATGGGTTTCTATTCAAGATCAAATGACCCCATCGCTTTTAGGCCAGTGAAAAAAAGTTTCCGCCTCCTCCCAGCCTCCCAATTCCCTCCCCCTCCTCCCACCCTTCTCCCCCTCCCCC
>NC_022031.1:55045916-55048678 GCF_000317375.1 Microtus ochrogaster
CAGTCAGGGTTCCCTGCCCTGTGGAAAGTCCAAGGTCCTCCCCCCTCCGTCCATGTCTAGGAAGGTGAACATCCAAACTGGCTAGGCTCCCACAAGCACAGTTTAACAAATATGGCTTTCCCTGAAGTGATGTGTCCCTAATACTCAGAGAGTTGTCTGTGACTGTGAAGCAATTCACAGTCTCTTTTATTTTCAGGTTGTGACTTCAGACAGGAAACTCTCATCATTTTTTCTTACTGTGGTTTTCCTCCCTCAATCCATCTCAGGATTATTTCTATGTACATGTCTGGTGCACGATTTATGGCAACATTCATCCTGAACTATGGCTCTTTGATTTTCCTCTCCCACAAATGAAGCTTATGATTTTTAAAATAAAATTTTAATAAACCACTAATATGACAATGCAGCATGACCTCTGTAATATAAATAAAAACTAAATCATTCTGTTCTTCTTATTGGATTAAATGTATCTCTTCAAAGAAAAAAATAATAGCACAGGAACACGTATTTTCTTCTTTGCTCTTCAGATTTGTCTTTTGGAAGTTGAGAGCACATGAAATCTTTTATCACTATATTTAGACTTCAACCAGGCAGGTCGGTGCCATGGTAACCACTGCACAAAAAAACTAGTGAGGTAGGACATGAGTGATCTGAGGAAGAGTTGTATGGGTCAGCTGAAGGGTAGTGAAGGTCTTGTTCAGCCTGGGCAGTATGTATCTTCTGCACATATAAGCTAACTGTACATGGAAGGCAGTCATGGGTACCACTGTCAGTCACCTCCCTCCCCCAAGGCTCTGATGCAGGATGATATAAATGAGTTCCCCAGACTTAGGAGCCTTCTCCTAAATCCATGTTGCTCCCTGATTCTCAACAAGGCTGCTTAGCTCTCAAAAATCCCACTTAGGGTGAGTTCTAGGATTATACTACATGCTCCATCCATAGTAAGTTGTAGATAATGTAATTTGATTATTCATGCCCATATTATGCCAGAACTTTTACCTCATGGTGAGAGTTCATGGAGCCAAAAGTTCTTAGTGAGGACTCGCCTTTTGTTCAAGACTCTTTCATACCCTGGAGATATAAGAATGAAAAGACAGGCAGTGTCTTTGCCCTTTTGGTATTTCACTTCATTGGGGAAAAAAATGTATGATAACAAACTATACAAATAAGAGCAAATACACAGGAGAAATATGTCTTAAGATGTCCTGTCTCTAAGTGGTATGAAGACTATCTATAAAATGGAGCAGCCTCACACAAAGGCGCTAGTTGATGAGCAGAATGCTAGGGAATTAGGTTCTGCAAAGCTACACTGGAAATAGAGAACATGCTTCTAGAAAAGAATGGGGAGAGATAATGGCCTTCAGAATTTCAAATACAATTGCGGAGGGGCAGCATAACCAGCATCTACCAAGTACAAAGTGGCTCTTATGCATCCTGGTTAAGAACAGTCTTGTTTTTAGGTGCCCTTCCCCCATAAGTCAGCCAGTGCAAGTTCCTAGGAAAAGCCTAAGGCTTCTAGCTGGGTGTGCCTTTTCCTTGTTTCTGAAGAGCTCCCCTTACTGCAGCTGGACTGAAGCCCAGAGGAGGATTTTTTTTCTTGGTTTTTATCCATGGTGACTATCAAAATCAAAGAATTTTCTGATAGGTAAAGAGGAGGCCCTGCTGGATCAAGGATGGTTTAATGGCCTTCTGGTTTCCCGGGATTCCAGTGGCTTTAGCTGCAAACTTTATCTCCCACCCACAGGCATCCAAGTCCTTGGCCTTGTAATCAGGGCTGCTTGTGCCAATACCAGGTGACATGGGAAACTCTCCACTCCTGTCATTTCTCGGCCAACATCATCTTCTTTCCCCAGGACCCATCCCAAGTGTCTGGTCACCACAATTGAGAAAGCCAGAACGGTAATCAGTCTGATGTCATCAAAATCCTTCTGAGTCTCAACCTTAGAGATAACCTGAAGGAAATCTATTTTGTTTTCCTTTTCCTAGAGCCCTCTGGCTTCACCTGTGGTGATGGCACCTGTCCCATCAGTCTTTGAGCTGTGCAGTTTAATGACATATCCACAGGAAGGGACACACAATGGATTCAAAGTGGCTCTTGCAATGACCATTTTCATGTGAAACTGTGACAGGCTCTCCCCCACGGCTTTGTATGCATGTTGTAGCAGTGAGTCCTTCCATAAGGACCAAGAGTTCTACAAAGCTGCTCAGGAGAATACCTAAAGGCTGGGCTGGATTGAGTTTCCTGAGTACAATGTTTCCTTTCCTCGTTTGATGAAATAGAATTGACAAAGGATCTATAATGCTGTTTCATCCAGTGTAGTGGACTTAAAGGGAATTTAAGATTGGGGAATCTTAATAAGTGTGATGGGGTTGGAGAAAATACTCAGTGGACAGAGCACTTGCTGACAAGCATGAAGCCTAAGTTCAGCTCTCACCACTCACATTAAACCTGGGTGTGGTAGTATGTATCTGTATCCCAGGCCAGGAAGTGTTGTGAGAGAAAACAGAGAATCCCCGGGCTTCCTTGTGGCCAGTCTAGCAGAAAACCTGTGGACTCCAGGTACAAGCCAATGTTGCATAGAGCATTAGAGTTCACTTGATAGCCTCCTCCAGCCTTCTCACGTGCAGATACCTGCATACAAATGTGCACACAAACAACATTTAAAAAGAAAACAAATAACATGTTATCAAAAGAAAGGGTCCTTCTCAACTCTTGATCCATTGCATCTTCTTTTTATTTATTTATTTATTTATTTATTTAT
>NC_022031.1:55049014-55057368 GCF_000317375.1 Microtus ochrogaster
TGGGTGGGTGCACCCCTCGTGGTCCTGACTTCCTTGCTCATCTTCTCCCTCCTTCTGTTCCTCATTGGGACCTTGGGAGCTCAGTCCAGTGCTCCAGTGCGGGTCTCTGTCTCTATCTCCAACATGGCTCCCATATGGCACCGCTCCAGACCTCGCAGTCACTGCTCAGATATTTCTGTTTCCCTTCCTCTGTCTCGTTGACTGTTCTCACTGTAACTTCCGCTCACAGATGCTTCCCGCCCCAGGTGAGCCTGGCTACCTTATGGCTACTACTGAATGGAGGTCTATTTACTTATATTTAGTTTTTCCTTTTATTTATATTTTTCACACAATGTATTTTGATCTTATTTCCCCTCTTCCAACTCCTCCCATATTTTCTTCCTTATTCACCCAACTTCATTTTCTTTCTTTCTTTCAATTCAAAAGCAAAAACAAAACTAAACAAAACAAATAAGACAAAAAATAGCAGCATGAAATAAAATGCACTCCCGTACACACAAACACACACACACACCAAAAAAAACCTACAGAATCCTTTTTTTTTTTTTTTTTTTTTTTTTTTTTTTGTCAGCTTCTCCTGGTCATAGGGCCTGCCTTGGAGTGTGATTAATATATCCAGTGAAACTCCATTAGAGAAAACTGATTTTCTCCTTCCCAGCAGGCATCAATTGTAAATCTCTTCTTGGTCAGAGGTGGAGCTTTCTGTCCATTTATCCTTCTCAGTGCTGGGATTTTGTCTAGTTTGAACCTGTATGGATCTTTTGGGAACTGTTGCAATCTCTGTGAGTTCACAGGGTTCCCGTTGTGCCTATAAGAGGCTGCCTCCTTGGAGTCCTCCACCAGCTCCGGCTCTTACAATCTCTCCACCTTCCCCACATAGCTCCCCAAGCTTGAATAGAAGGGGACTGCGTGCTCCTAATTCTGCACATTGTCCAGGTGCGGTCCCGGGATTAATTTCCATCTACTACAAGAACAGGCTTGTCTTGTGAGGGCCGAGCTTGCACTGGGCTGGGTCTCAGCCTAGTTAGCCTAGTGTGGCCACTGCGAGTCCCTAGAGAACTGTTCCCCTGGTCAATGGCAGTCGAAGAGGAATGAAACTGGACTAGAAGGAAAGCCTGAAAGTGACAACGGGAAAGGACTGTGGGGACCTTGGGTCAGCAGCAAGGAAGGAAGACCCTTGGGTATGGAGGTGGAGGAGGAGGGGTCCTGCAGGAGTCAGTCAGGGAGACAGTAATGGAGGGAGGGACTGTGTGCAGTGTTACTTTCCACACCTCCACCTCAGCTGGCTGCTCCCACCTCCAGAACAAGAAGGACTAAGAGTCAGTCTGGGGAGACAGTAATGGAGGGAGGGACTGTGTGCAGTGTTACTTTCCACACCTCCACCTCAGCTGGCTGCTCCCACCTCCAGAACAAGAAGGACACAAGACTGTACTAGTTTCCGAATCTGCCAGAAAGCAGTGTCATCGAGGAGTCTCTAAACAAGAGAAGAGAGCAAAGGCAAAGTAGATATCACTACTTCCAAAGATTCCTGGCCATGGGTCAACACAGCGAGCTCCATACTGGCAATTTCTCCACTATCATGCTGTTGAACCCACTTCAAGTACAGATTAGATCTCTTCTCTTTCTTCGTTCTTGCTCTCTTTATCTTCGAAACTCTCCACCTAACTTTCTCCAGCGCACACGGGAAAATAGTAGTAAAATCCCTTATCTAAAACAATAGTCTCCTACTAGCTGAGAATATAATCATTTCCATAAAATGTGTGTCAACTCTTACTATGTGCCAACGCTTTCTAGACTCAGGATACAGTGGAGGGGAAAACCACACAGTCCACATTCCCAGAAAGAGTTCATAAAAGCAATTATGCAAATGAGTATATTGTTATAAAAATGAAGCTAGTAGTGTTCTGAGGCGAAAAGCATGGCATTTGCTGAGAGATTCTGTGGTAGACTCGTGAAAATGTCTCTCAACAGACAAGAACAATGTGAATGCAGAGAGAGAAGGGTGGGTGTGTAATGTGGTCTTGCAGACTGGGTTGCTCAGGAAGTCAACAGGGTTCAGTGTGACTGAAGAGGAAAATGGCAGAAGGCCACACAATGAGACTGGAGAGAGAGGCAGAAAGGCCCCCCTGACCATTGATTTGGAGGCTGATTGAGGTTCAGATTTCAGTTATAAAAAAAGAATTGTTTTGATGCAGCCTGAAGATAGTTCACTCCAAAAATGAAAGATTGTTAGGGGCAGGGACAGCAGCCAAGCATGCAAAAAGGAGGGAAATTGAGCTTTCTCGGGAGCTGTTAATAGCAATCTGGCACGGATTAGGTTTAGCAGGGAGAGAGAAGAAAATGGAGAATGCCACAAGCGTGACTCAGAGATGTGTAAAATGCAATAGGAAACCAAGAAGCAAAGCAGGATTTAGGGGCTAAAGCGATGAGTTCTGTCTGGTTGTGTTGTGTCTGAAGTGCCCATGAGGCATCATCGGCATCAGTTTGGGGTGAGTGCTGAAGAGTAGGTGAGAGATCTGGGCTGTAATTATTTAAGCAACATTTTATTTTCAGATGTCGTTAAAGGTGGGAATGAGACTATTCGGAAAGAAAGTATGAACGAGAAAAGCAAGGGACTCGCACACGAGCTGTAACCATCTCCGTTTCACAGGCGTCTTGCTCCCCAGATACTTTCTGTAAGTTATGAGAAAATAAAAAAGTCAGTGACGAACAGAGATGTGCGTGAAGATAAGCTTTAGATCATTGCTTATAATATATTTGGTCAGGAGAGTTCAAAGGACAGCATCATTGGGGTTGATGGTTAGACCAGGATGACTGCACTGGAGAGGATGGGAAGTGGACGAAGCCCTGAGTGAACGTGTAAGAAGCAGTTAAAGTCCTAGAGAATGTGTATCATCAACATGAGCACAGCTTTGTGGAGCACTCCAATGCCTCAGTCCCGTGAAAGTGGCCAAGTTTTCCCCAGGTAAGGCTCAGTGGAATGGCAAAGATTTCTTCTAGACCAAGTAGTAGTGTTTATGAATGACTAAACAGTTTGTAAAAGCTACCAGTGGTAGCTTCCTCCTCCAAGATGCCTACAGACTGAGACAGCTTCCCTAAAGTAACTCCTTACTGGAGCAAGCTAATTCTCCTCCTGTGCCATGCAAAAAAAAAAAAAAAAATGCACTGAGATTCCAGATTGCTCTTGTAGTAAGTGCTTTCCATCAGATTGAGCACATACCCCCTAATTCCAGCTCTGATCCCAGCTTTTCTTTATGTGTATCTGTGTATCTGTCCTTTCATTCTCGTTTTACCCCAGTCAGATTTTCAAAACCAAGCCATACACAACAAAACAAGAGATATGGGATATGTAGTAAATTGGGATTCCCGAGACTCAAAACACTGGTACAAGGATTACCCTGTATAGGAGGGACACTGCTAGATTGGAATAAGTACAAAGTGGGTGTGTTCACAGACTGGGTACAGCTGTGCATGTCTGTTACACTAGAACTTTAGTATCAAAGGAGGGAATTGTGAACTGAGGCCAGCCTGGGTTTTACAGTGAGTTTAAGGTCAACCTGGACTACATAGTGAGACCATGTCTCAAACTCTACTTTCAAAAGAACTCAAGTGGAGTGACGTGTTTGGAAGTTGAAGAATATTGATGACTGTGTTTCTGTGAGGTAGAAAGTTGTCTTTGGTGAGTAACAGTCGAGCAGAAATGGAAGGAAGCAAAGACACTCTGAGGTGGCCATTGGAGGCAGCTGGAAGGTGGTCCAGTTGTATGTCACGAGAGTGCACAGATAGAAAAGGGGTATGAATGACGCAGGGAAGAAGAACTGGTTCAATGTCTGTTTTGCTTTATTTTGTTTTGTTTTCAGATGAATATGAGGAAAACAGGAGAAAGATAATTCAGGGTATTGAACATACCATCTCTAAATTGAAAGAATATAGATCAAATTTGAATAAATAAAGAAATAAAGGAAACAGAAGGATATATAGATTATTTGATACTGCAAACTCACGCAGTAGCCCCAGCAAGCCTGGAATACCACACACAAGGAAAATGTGAAATACCGGGGAGGCAATGAACTTCGGAAGCAGGTGGGACCCCCCGGGGTAGCTCAGTTTCTCACAGTGACCTGGAGAGAGCATGGCTAAGGTGATGAAAGGCCTTCTGCAGGAAGATGTCAAGGAGCTGAATGATTGATGTATCAGATAGAGGACCATGATGGAAGCTGACGAAGACATAATCTTATTGATTAATTATGAAGGACACAGCACAAAGACAGACAAATGAAAGAGGTGTATAGAGAAAGAAGAAGCAGGGGTAGGCACAATGATTTTACACTCTCTTCAGGCTGGTATAGAATATCTTGTTCTATCATTCCTCGCCATGTATTTTGAGACAGGATCTCATCCTAACCCGGGAGCTCATCAGTTGGCTAGACTGGCTATCCAATCGAGGATATTCCAGTCACCTCCCTAGTTCCAGGCTTACAGACACAAGTCACCCTGTCTGGCATTTTTGTTGTCATTGTTGTTTTGAACATGGATATTGGGGATTCAGATTAAGATCCTCACACATGTGTAGCAAGAACTGTACCCCCTGAGTTTCCCCACCCCCAAGGCTACAGTGTGATAGTTGAATACACACACACACACATATATATATATATATATATATATATATATATATATATATATATACATACTGTATAATGATACATCCAGGGACTTAGCATGTCCATCAAGTATAAAATTCACTCATCACTTCTCATATGACAACCACATTAATCTAATTATTTATGTTGTTCTCAGATGTAGATACCAGAACAGATATCAGAGATTCAGAAGCAGTGGCAAGAATTTGGTCAGTGTACATGGAGGTTCTAAGGATACATCCCTGTGCTCTATCAGCTTGTACAGTGACCACAGTGAACAGTAATGTTTCTCTTTCTCTGTTATGTGTGTCACTTACCAGATTTTTAAATGTCAGTGTATTATTTAAACTCTGTGAGTCTCTCCATTCATTGGCAAAGTAGAAATATTCAGAATGGTGTTCAATGTATGCTTTTCCACTTTCCCTTTTTCTTCCTTTAAATAAACCAAGTGGTGTTTGGAGTCAGTGACTCATTGAGAAGAAAGTTTAAATGGAAAACCCCAACTCTCCGAGGGCTTATTTCTCTACTTCAGACAATACGTGACTTGCACATTCTAAGTTCGACCAACAGATTCACAGACTGAATTGTAGTTTTACTGATTGTGGAAGTACCTCTTCTAAGGCTTCTTGCATTAATCATAGGAACTCTGACTTGGGGAAGAGGTGGGGGAATTGGCCGTGAACAGGCTTGCAAATCCAAGTCATGAAAACATTTTTAGCGTGAGTTTTCAAGCTCCTCTCCTAGAAAGGCAGCTACAATGAATGACTCCGTCCCAGTCAGCACTGACTTTTCCCAGAGCCAAGTTTTCTCACCTCTTCCTGAGTGCGTTTGGGGATTTCAACCTTGTGAACCATGATGTAACCCCTGGCAGGTGGGTGAGCTCCGAGAAACGGTTGTCTTCGTTCTTTATTCAAACACTAGATGAAAAAAGAGCAAGGCTTTGACTGAGTAACATCCAGAACTGCTCAGAAATACAACCAAATATTTGCTAGGGATGCAGTTTTCCAGGATATATGTACATGAGCACATGTTTGGATATTTCCCTTTTCCTCGTAAAGTTGTTTGTTCAGAATTTTCTAATAGTTTTGCCTGTGCTGTGATTTAATCGAACATTGTTACTGCTTGGAACATACACTGTGAGCAGAGGTAGCATCGAGCAAATACAAGAGCTTTGGCCTCCACACAGCAGGCAAGCCTGAAGCCCAGGAATTGGACAGGCTTTCCCATTTTAGACTTGACTTACTGGAAGATTTTGGAAAAAGAAGAGAATGGAGCTGCAACAAAGCCTGAATTGTTTAAACTGTATTCACTGAGGAAAAAAAATGAGGTTTAATTGGAAGACTCTGCTTGTGAAGCATCACAAAATGCAGCATAATGGTCAGAGCAGCCCTGCCGCTCTTCCTCTTTAATTAGGAGAAGTCCAGAAGGTACAGTCTGTGAATTTATTAGATCTGCTTGATGACTATTCTCCAAAGGCCCTAGGGAGGACCTAAAGTTATAAACAGCAAAATGCTCAGCATTTGCGGATTTTACAGTTTTTTTTTTTTTTTCTGTTATGGAACCTTTGGGTGCTTCCTTTGCATTGTGTCCAGGAGGCCCTAATCTGTGTTGCTACTATTGTTAGTATCCACATCACCATCCTATTGTGTTTATCTAATCTTCAGGTTTATTTCTTTATTTAGAAGAAATCTTCTTATAGAAAATTAAGCATAGATTGTGTGTTACTCAAAATCCTTAATAGACTTAACATTGAATTCTTAAGAACAATAAATATTGCAAGCCATGGTGTCAAGAGCTTTGTGAACTACAAGCACACAGCAGGTTCCCTATTGCACCTTATCGCACGGAATTATCAGAGAAAGCTTGCATGTTGTTATACACAGTGTGCCTTGTCCTAGGCTGTTAGTTTGATATCAAAGGTAAGACACATCCAAACTATGATGACGCAAGAGATATAAATAAATAAAATAAAACAAAACATGGTAAGTCTGAATCTGAAGCTTTTCGAAGTAGTGTACATGGTCACACTGTCTAGGAAGGCAAAGCTAAGGGGAAGATTACACTATAGGCTTCTCAGTTTAATCCTCGTGGAAATGGACAAAACTATTTAATCACAAATGAATACATACACTCACAATCATTTAGATACTGTTTGGCTAAAACATTAATTTAGATTTCCATCTCCTTTTCAATCAAATCAAATAGTTGATTTAATCCAGAAAATCAAATTGCTAAAATGTCTGGCCTTGGAGACAGCAATAATGGAAGTTGACTGAGGCCTGGGCCATCCAGCCGCCCTGTACCCAGTCATGGGTCAACTGTTGAGGGTTTGTGAAAACTGCCTTTGCAAGAAAGGCAGCCTACATTTTGGGCTACTCAAAAAATGAAAATAACTTTAGAGTGTATTAGCCAGCCAAAAAAAACCACATTTTTATTTATTATAACCACTTTTTGTTGGTTTTAAGTTACTCCTGCTATAATTTTGGCAAATTATCCCAAAGAGATATATTGGTTTTCTAAGCCAGCTCAATCACACTGAATGCCTGTCTGCTTCAAAGTAGAAGCATAATTGGTAGAAAGAAGCCTCCTGGGCTGTACCTGGCACAGATGAGTGCAAACAGAAAGCACAGGAAAGGTGTAAGCACTTATTTTTTAAATGGTTTTTACTATCACTGTTCTTATAAGAAAAACATGTCATTTTATTGAATGGTATGTGTGCGTGCACTCACACACACACACCACACACACACACACACACACACACACACACACACACTATGTGAGAAAATTAGACAAAAAAATCAGGCCAAAAGGAGAGAAATGTGAAGCAAAGGCAAGAATGTGAGCTTGTGTAACAAGAGTAGTGGGTGTATGCTTTAAGAACAATGGAAGCCAAGATTTTCCCAGAATTCTTGACAGGACTAGAGCTTTAGTCCTGGATGATGGAAATAAGACAGCTCAAGAAAACTCCGAAAGTGGAAGGAAGATAGCCGAGGACATTAGGACCTCAAGGTCGACACGGTTATGAAGGCACTGGGTTTTCTTCTCACCTTCTACGCACCAGACTACAAAGTGTGCCACCGGGGAGGATCTGTGGCATCGTGTTTTGTATCTTGGTTATAGAGTGTTCCAGGATCTGTTCCTGTGGGGACGCGATGTAGAACTGTGCACATGCTTTAAGTTGGTGTAGATTTCCATACGCACTTTCTGAGAAGAGACAATCAGGGAGAGAGACACTGGCTGAGAGAATCACAGCTTCACTTCGTGATGTCGTTGCAACTTTCTGAGAAGATATAATCATTTCAGAACAATTTTTAAATTAGCCCACATTCCTTGTACAAAAGAAAGGACTTTGCTATGACATTTTCACACATATATAAGGTGCTTTAATCCTGTTCTTCCCCCATCACTCCTCTCCCACTTAGTCCCTTCATGTCTTGTCTCTTCTTTTAAATCCATCTTATGCATATGTGGGACTGTGATATTTCTCTCTCAGAGCCAAGCTGATTTGCCTGATGTGGTGGTCTTTCAGTTCCTCCCTTTTCCTGCCTATGATGTCATCTCCTTCCTCTTTCTGGATGGATTAAACCTCTATGTAAGTGTTGTGGATACAATGGCAGTCACATTTCCAGTTGTCTGAAGTTCTGCCCCACTGCCTTCCTCAGCGTAGAGGAAGATCTGCCACATGGTCTTCCTCAGCATAGAGGAAGA
>NC_022031.1:55057873-55058206 GCF_000317375.1 Microtus ochrogaster
TAGAGGAAAACCTGCCACACTGCCTCCCTCAGCATAGAGGAAGATCTGCCACATGGCCTTCCTCAGCATAGAGGAAGACCTGCCACATGGCCTTCCTCAGGGTAGAGGAGGACCTGCCCTATTGCTTTCCTCAGTGGCTATACCAGCCGTGTAGAAAGGGTTCATTTTCTGACATCTTTGTCAGCAGTTAGGTTTAAAATACTCATGACAGTCATTCTGATTGAGGTGAGACATTATTTCAATGTAATCTTTATATTCCTTTCTTTTATAGCTGTGGATATTGAACATCCTTTATCATATATATATATATATATATATATATATATATATATA
>NC_022031.1:55058306-55067539 GCF_000317375.1 Microtus ochrogaster
TTTTTGACAATTTCATACTTGTATACAAGGTACATATTTATACTCTCCTTTATGCCTCTATCTTCTGATGATTCTGTCTCCTTAACTAGTCCCCTTCCTATTTTCATGTCGTGTGTGTGTGTGTGTGTGTCTGTGTACGTGTGCCTGTGTATGTACCCACATTTTGTGCAGATAAACACAGTTACTGTGGGTCACAATTGCACTGAGCATGTCATATCGACATAATAGTATTTCATGGTAACTCTTTGTCACACTCTGGTTCTTCTAGTCTTTCTGCCTACACTTAGTGATGCTCCGTAGGCTTCCACTGCTAAGTACCCAGCAGTTCCTCATTCTTTACATTTTAAAAGGTTAAGAGCCTATCATCTGGCCTTTGCCCATTGTGAAAAGAGGCTTCTCCATCCAAGATCGAAAGCTACACTAGTCTGTGGATAGACTCATAAATGTTTAAAAGTCATTTTGACTACATGTTCATCTAGGAAGACATCAATAGCAGATTTCCCCCATAGGGCTGGGCTTTCTTTCTCTTGCCTGTGGCCTTTGACCGTTTCCAGGTGACAAGGCATGCATTCCCTTCTGGGAAATGGGTCTCAGTTCACTGGGAAGCAGCCGGATGCCTCCAGAGCCGGTTTCATGCAGGGCCCTTCTTCTCAATTCATTCACAATTTCTTGGTTAGTTTTGAGGATTAAGATTTTAAGTTCTTTGTGTATCCTAAATATTCCTGCCCTGTTGAGTAGCCAGCAGATGGTCTCTCATGCTGTAGGGTGGCCTTTGCCTCTGCCAATTGTCTCCTTTGTTGTGTAGAGGCACTGTAACTTCAGATCATCCTATTCTTAGTTATACCCGGTTTTTGCTATGATTTTCTGGGCTATTGTATTTCAATTGAGAAAGTCCAATGCTTCTGCCTAGATCTTGGACTACTTTTATTTTCTCCTAATAGTTTCAAAGACTGAGGTTTCATATTAAAGCTTTGTTCCATTTGGAGTTGATTCTGACCAGGGTAAGAGATACAGTTCCATCCTTCCACTTATGAATATCCAGTTTTCCCAGCACCATTTGTGCCAACATGTTTTCTGACTTCTGTTGAAAAACAGATGAATGCAGCTGCGTGGTTTTATTCCTGATATCTTCGTATGGTTCTATTGTTCTCAGACCCCTTTTGTGTTGCTATCCTGCTTTGAGGCAATTCTGACGGTGAGAGGGATCAAACCTATTGACCTCACGTATATTAAATGCACGTACTACCACTAAGCTATGCTCAAAACAGCTTTTAAAAATCAGATTTGGCTATTTACATGTGTGGATAAAATCTTGTTCCACTACCAGGGGGCCATTTATATTACATGTGGCTTTTTCTGGAGGAAGTGGGCTCATTAGGGGATAATTTAGGCCATTGTCTTCTCAGCTCTCACCCCTTTCACTTGGGAACAATTGATGAAATCCGACTTGAGCCGAAGAGATTGGGAAGCCACAGATCTGCGTTCTTCCTTATTTTAAAGCACAGACGAAAGCAGCGATGGGTACTTTTAGTCATTCTATAAATAAAACGCTTCCTCTTCCTTCTAATGGAGACAGATAGATCGAGCCCCACTGAGTAGCCATTAAGAGAAACTGTCTGGTAGGTATGTACCTTGCTGCACTGAGGATGATAAATGGCCCTGGAGGCTAATGCCGTCTGATAGACAAGGGTGGTTAAACATTCCTAGAAAGACATCTCTCATTTCTGGATTTAATTTTAATTAAACTGAAATTCATTTCATATTTATTTGAGAACTTGTAAAATTGAAACAACTCCCTCCCTCCCTGCCTTGCTCCCTCTCTCCCTTTCTTTCTTCCTTCCTCCCTTTCTTCCTTCCTGTTTTACATGCCAGGCATTTCCTTTAAGCATAACTGAATGCTACTTGGCAAAACATTTATTTCCACACCCTTGTCACCCGTGGGCACTACTCCCTGACACCAGAGAAGCCAGGTCAGAGAACTAGAAAAGACTGTCCATGTTATCTAGTACAGAGGTCTTGGGTTGACAGACAAAGTCATGTTCTGTCATGGATCGTGGCTCCTTTTTTCCTGATGGGATTGAAATTTGATGCTGGATTTCCTTTGCTTAGCTCTGGCGCTACCTGGGACACACTGTCTGGAGTTTTGCTCTGAAATGTACCTTCCTCTCCCTGCACTTACAGTTGAGAAGGCAGAGATTCTCTTACCATGTTCATATGAGTAATTCATTTTAAAACTGGGGCTCAGCCCAAATTCAGGCTCCTGGCTTCTGACTTCCTCGGCTACTCTGATATACTGCAGCAGACTCCAGAAAAGAAAACATCTTCAGCCTGAGAAGAAGCCAGAACCCCAACCTGAGCAGGAGGATTTCTTTGAGTATCTGAAAGTGCTTAAAAGAGCAGCCTGGCAGGAGACTCCAACCCAGGACAGAGTGGCCTCTTGTTGCTTGATGTGGCTCAGCCCCTACAGTGAGCAACAGCAGCCACAAGGCCTGCTCTCTCCAGCCCCTCCTCTCCACTCCAAATTGATTTTGTGCTTCCTGTTTTTCTGTGCTTGACAAAGAAAGCAAAAAGTAACATGCTGTCAGTGGACAGTTGCCAAAAAGCAGAGTGGCCCTTCAAAAATCAGGGCTTGAAACTTCCAGCTGCAGTTCAAAGTCGCTTTGCCAGCAGCCGCTGCATTATGCTAATTATATGCTAAATCATTAAGACCTCCCTATTTCTCTATTGATTGTTTAAGTAGAACGTTATGACGGGGAAGTATTGGTGCTAGGGCTATTGATTGAGCCTCAGTGTGTTCTTACCCAGGCAACTTTGCTATGAGCATTACTCTAACTCTGATGCATTGCCTTTCAAGAGCCATTTCATCTGCACCCTTGGCACTGAGCAATGGCAGACTTTTGAGAACGTTACCTTGCTAGAACAAGATGAAAAATATAGACCTTTGTATAGAAATAATATGAATAATCATGTACTTAGTGGTTTCCGTGAGTCAGGCAGACAACCAGGAGTTTTGCCTGTATCATCTCAAATGCACCACGGCTGCATATAGAAAGACAATCTCCTTTGCCATTCAGTGCATCCTGGAGGAGGAAGAGGCAGTGGTTAGTCCTTGCACACGCAGATCAATCATTCATAAACACTCACACTCAAGTTCCTGAGGAAAGCTTTGGTGTTCTTCTTAAACCTGACCCATAAATGAAATGGCTTTACCAATGTTCGCTAGACCTGAGGTCTTGGATTCCTCAACAGGCCATTCTCGTTCCACCAATAGACATTCACTCAGAATTTCACTGACTCAGGACTCCTAGCTTCCTACACTCCTCTGTCCTCTGAACAGAGCAATTAGGACTCCTGACAGCAATGTTTGTCTGCATGTTGATCGGTTATGGGTCTCTGTATTTATCACCACCTACAGTAGAAATAAGCGTCTATGGTGAAGGTTGAGAGATGTATTAGTCTATGAATATGATATAAGAACTCAAGAGTAGTTTATTACTATGTCCAGCCCCTCAACTGAAGAATGGAGAAATAAAAGGTGGTACATACACACAGTGGAGTATTATACAGCAGAAAAGATGACATCTTGAAATTTGCAGGTTAATGGATGGATCTAGAAAAAAATATTGAGTGAGGTAACCCAGACCCAGAAAGAAAAATATAATATGCACTCACTCATAAGTGGCTTTTAGACATAAAGCAAGAAACACCGGCCTACAATTTATAACACCAAAGAACCTGGACAGCAAAGAGGACACTAAGAGAGACATAAATGGGTCTACATAGGAAGGTGAAAAAGACAAAATCTCCTGAGTAAATTGGGATCATGGGGTCATAGGAAATGGTACAAGAAGAGAGGGAAGGAAGAGAGGGGAGTAAAGAAAAATGTATAGCTCAATAAAAATAATAAAAAAGAAAAAAGAATAATAGTACTAGGTTCTTTTCTAGGTCTGGGTGACTCAGCTCGTCTTCTGCATATGCTGGAATCCCTAAGAGGCAGGCTCCTACGCCAGTGAAGGAATAGATGTGCTGATGAGGCAAAGGCAAGCAAGTGAAGAATGAACTTTTCCTTCCACTGTCCTTTTATAGGCTTCCAGATCAAAGATGCGCCTTCCAGCCTCATGATCCTATCAAAAGCCTGTGTCTTGCATCCTCAAGAGCTGGATCAAACGCCTGTGCTTTCCAACCTCAAGATCTGGATGGAAGGCATGTTGCTTTCCTGTCTTAAACTCCAGATCACATTTGTGCCCTCCATATCTAGATTATAGTTCATTTCAGATATAGTCAAATTGTCAACCAAAAATAGCCATCACAGTAACCAGGAGCAACAACAACAGGCTGTAGTATCTGGGGTGATCTGTAGACCCCACTGACCAACAACTCAGAGAGGTTGCACATACATAGAACTGGGCATTTTATTTGATAGCTTGTGGTGTCTGGAGAGGCATTGTCCCCTACTTATAGAGTAACTGCATTTGAATACTTCTCTATATGTTTTATAGGGTGCTTTACTAGTACTAGGTTTCCATATGGGATTTTCAAATTTCTTCACTGTTACTTATCCCTCGCATATTCCCCCTGTGTTCTTCCCTATTGTCCGCACCCATTAACCCTTCCTGTTTCATTGTTTCTCTTGCCCTCTTCAACTACTAACTTCCATCCTCAATCCTTTAAACAGAAAAGCTGTAAAACTCTTCACTGGGAATGGTTTTCATCAGCTACGTTCCCTGGAGAATATCATGGTATTTTAAAAATTAGAAAATTACAGAATTTTTAATATCAGTCCAAGAAACATTTGCTGCGTATCTCCTACATAAATCGTGCTCACACTTTATGGAATCAAGTGAGTCACTCGGTGCCGGAAACCATATGGTCCCTACAAGGTCATTCTCATAGTCTTTCTCCTGACTTTTGTCCTCAGCGTGTGAGCATGGTTCTTCATCATTGCCTTGAATTGCGCTCACACCTACTGATATTTGAGGCTTTCTGCTTCACAGCCAAAGTTTGAAAAACAGTATATTGTGTTTCCTAGTTCTACTTTTTAATGCCTATCAAATATCCTGGTCAATTGCAGCATATTCAACCTGTTAGCATATCACTAGTAGTGTTCTTACATTGGGGAAAATATAATATAACCCAGCACTGAAAAATCTGTCACTCACCTTACACTTGACTATGTATCTTTCTCACCAGATTGATGGCCATATGAAAAGGTCATGTTTAACTTTGTTTCAAATCATGTTGAATTATTGTTTATATTGCTATTAATTGCTTTTAACTCCCAAAAGCAACATTTAGCATCAACTTACTATTCCCATATTGTTTAGCAACAAACCCAGAGTATAACATGAAGTTTGGGTTTAATTAGCATTCGCCATCTGAATTAAAGTACATAAGATTTATAATTTATAACTTAATGGATACTATTGCTAAATTTTAAACTTTTAAACTAACATTTGTTTCTCCTAATTTATCTCAGATGTTTGATCTCCAAAGCTCCAAGGACCAAACTACATTTTAGTGAAAGAAAAAATTGTTTACACCTTAAAGAATCTAATACACTATAAATATTCCCCTGTAGTCCAGTAAAGGCACAGAATAGATGTATAAGACATAACATGTTTAGGTTTTGTGACTATATTACAATCACTAAAGTTGTAGCAAAAATTGTGACTTATAAGTGAGGCACAGTGCAACCACAGAAGTAGACCATCCTATGGAGAGAAGCACAGAGACCATGCTACTGTGTGTGTGTGTGTGTGTGTGTGTGTGTGTGTGTGCGCGCGCGCACGTATGTGTGTACTTGAGTGTGTGTGTGTGTGTGTGTGTGTGTGTGTGTGTGTGTGTGTGTTAATCTGGAGCCCAAATGACAAGTTTAGGTATTGTCCTTAAGGCACTGTCCAATATTGATTTTGCTGACTCTTTCAAAATCCTAGAACTCTCCAGATAGACTAGGCTCACAAGTCAGTGAGCCTCAGTGAGCCCCACCTGTCTCTGACTCCCAAGCACTAAGATTGTAAATGTATAGCACCATTCCCAGCCCTTTACAAAACTTTGTTTTATGTATAAGTTTGTATGTCTGAGTGTGAGTATTTATGTCATATGTGCTGTATGCCCATAGAGATCAGAAGACATCATCAAAGGTTAGTAGTACTTGTGAGATGCTTAGTGTGGTGCAGGGAACCACAATCCAGGAGTCTGCATGAACATCAAGTGTGTTTAATGTGGAGCCATCTCTCCAGCCTTCCAAATTTAAAATAAAAATGTTTAAACATGAATTCTAAAGAGTGAACTCAGATACTCATGTTTGCACAGCCAGTGTTTTATCAACTGAACTATCTCAGCAGCCCCATGTCGCTCTTTCATAAAAATTTTCTTAAGTACCAATATTATATAAAATATATTATCGATTATATATCATAAAATGTTGTGGTGCTGAAAATGGAATGTTGGGCTTGCACATGCTAGACATATACTCTATGGTGCCGTGCATTCTCTGAAAGTGTTCCTTTAAAATTAAAATGCAGCAACATTTGGGAATCAAATTCATAATTTGTTTTCGGAATCATAACTCACACTTATCTTTCTTATAATTTGACTTCTGTATTATATGGTTTCCAGACATTTTTCTAACTTTAAAAGTTCATTTTCACCTTAAACCTTTTGCTCTCCAAAGCGTTAGCGACACACAGACCTACTGTTTAGCCAGAAACTCCAACCACAGAAAGATGGACAGCCTTTGTGCCCCTCTATCCCTTTAGAAAACAGAATTCATTTTTCTGCTGTCTGATTTAATGCTATTTTCCCAATTTTGTTTTTAACCGCGTGATCATGATCTTGAATGTTTTTGTTGTTGCTCTTGTATTCCTCCCTTTAGGCAATTCAGGCGGTAAATCCGCATCATATTCCTTTCTATATTAATAAATCAAATGTATTTTTAAATGAGTTAGTAGAGTGGAAAGAAAATATATGCAATATAGATTTCTAGAGATAGGAAAATCTTCTCTGCCAGGCAGAAAAATGGCTTAGACATTTGCCAGATGAGAAGAAGCTAAGTCTCCCCCGGGGACACGGAGTGTTCTCTTCAGGGAAAACTGAGGAAGTGAAATAGGAGCAAAGGTCATTTCTCTGTATTCTCAAGGGGGGAGAATATAGACAGGTGGATTTCTTGTGCACCTTCCGGAAAAAGCCTTTCATAATAACAATATCCACGAATCTTAGCAAATAATGTAGAGCGGGAAGACATCATTTCCTGCAGACCAACAGCGTGCTGCGCTCACCTCCACACATCCCTGTGGCTACACCGTTGACTAGGATAAAGCAACCCAGACAAGAACTGAAGAAACTTCCAAAGACAGTGCTTAATTTGACGAAATGCTCGTAACTGGGCAAGTATCACACATTCACACACTTTTCATTAGTTTCAAATGGGAACAGCAGTCAAATCACTTAGCAGAAAATGCTCATGAAGAGTCCTGTGTTGTAACAACCAAAAGAGTTTGAAGTCAACTGACAAATTACCTGCGTCATGGGTGGTAGTTTTCTGAAATGGAGACAGATGCAAAAATTCCTAGATTTGACTATAGATAGATTAACTGGACAGAAAATCCATAAGCCAGTTCTGGACTTAGCACTTCTGACCAAATGAGCTTAACAGGAACAGGCAGAACTTCCCCTATTAAAAAAAAAAAATGTTAAGTGGGTGTGACTAGGGCCTACACAGTCCTGCCTGCTTTTTATGCCCAGTCCAACATGGTAGAGGCATGTTTGCTGCTTCTGAGAGCCATTCTCTTTGCCCCAGATCCAGGGTTGGGTTGCAGCAGGTCTGTGTTGCCATTAAGCAAGTTGTAGCACTCTGTTTACAAAACCTGTTTAAATGCTCGGTAGCCAGACCTCCTGAAAGAGTCAGAGTTAGTGCTGGCAGCATGGCCCAGGAAGACACAGTTTCAAAAACACACGGGCTTTCTTTCTTTCTTTCTTTCTTTCTTTCTTTCTTTCTTTCTTTCTTTCTTTCTTTCTTTCTTTCTACCACTGAAACAGGAAGACCTCTCTTAAAGGAATCACATTTCTGTTGCTATCGGCAAACAGAGCAAGAAGCTGCATTAAACTCTGTTTTTTGTGTGTGTCTAGAATTCCTTCTCGTGCTCTGTCAGATTTTTATGTGGATGTAGTTACCCACGAGATTGACGGAGACTGCTTGTTCATTTCCGGATGCTCAGACCAGAAATAATCACACAGAAACGATGTTATTTGCAATACTGTTTGGCTAATAGCTTAAGTGTATTTCTGGCTAACTCTTATGTTTTAAATTAACCCATTTCTATTAATTTTATATTTTACCATGAGTCTCATGGCCTACTGGCAAGCTTCCAGCTGGTAGCTCACATCTTTTTCCTCTGGCAGTTCCATGGCGTCTCTCTGACTCAGCCTTCTTTCTCCCAGGGTTCAGTTAGTTTCCCACCTAGCTCTATTCTGCTAAGCCACCGGCCAAAAAAGATTTAATCATCAACCAGTAAAAGCAACACAGATAGAAGGACTTTCCACACCAACTACCTATGTCAGGGATAAAAAAAAGACAGAGTCCACATTGGCTAATTGTGTTTGTTAGCCCAGTTTTGGTTCTGACCTACTGGTTTTGCAAAACATAACTGCCTTGTCAAATTATGTTTGCTTTGCCCTTGTGTCCATTTGTGAGATTATTCCTTCCCCACTAGCCAGAATAATAACTAATCTGTGAGTGTCCCCTGAAGTGGAGCCATTTTCTTGGTCTGCATCCTTCATTCTATTCTTATTTGAATCCAGAGTCCTTCAAGAGATGATCACCTATAGAGCCACATTTGCAAGAGTATGTTGACTTGAAGGAAGACAGCAACAAAGGTTAGTGAGGAACCTCTTAACCTGCTAGGGACATTTTTAAATGCTTAACTTCAGTGAATGAACTGTGAGAAAGTGAGGCCTAAGAGTAGCACAAATATGTCCAAGAAAGGTTGGCTGGAGGTCATGGGTCAGACAAGGACAGAGGCCAGGACCAGAGACTGACATTTAACACAGGATAGGATTTTCCACTGTGTGTACCTAATTCCCTATGCCTAGTATTATGCATTATTTGTGATGGTCTTGGCACTTTTATGGTGTGAAAGTGGATGTGTGTGAGTGTGTGTGTGTGTGTGTGTGAGTGAGTGTGTGAGTGTGTGTGAGTGTGTGTGTGTGTGTGAGTGTGTGTGTGTGTGTGTGTG
>NC_022031.1:55067639-55077887 GCF_000317375.1 Microtus ochrogaster
GTGTGTGTGTGTGTGTGAGTGTGTGTGTGTGTGTGTGTGAGTGTGTGTGTGTGTGTGTGTGTGTGTGTGTGTGTGATCTATGGGTCATAAACCTAGAGGTTGCATCACTTTGAAAACTAGTGCCTGGTCAAACTGTAACTGGGAGATGCCCTTCCCTTTTTCCATTCCACTTAAGAGTTAACAGTAGGTTGATATAATGGAAGAGTAGCTGTCATGTTTACAGAGCAAAATGTTAACTGCTAACCAAATGCAGGAAACACCCTGCCTTTATCTGCTTGATGCAATCACAAGACCGTCCCAGTCTAGGTCTTGTCTTTTCTTTTCTTTTCCTTTTTCTGTTTATTAATTTATTAAAGATTTCTGTCTCTTCCTCGCCACCGCCTCCTATTTCCCTCCCCCTCCACCAATAAAGTTCCGCTCCCTGGTCAGCCCAAAGAGCAATCAGGGTTCCCTGCCCTGTGGGAAGTCCATGGACCACCCCTCCATCCAGGTCTAGTAAGGTGAGCATCCAAACTGCCTAGGCTCCCACAAAGCCAGTATATGCAGTAGGATCAGAAACCCATTGCCCTTGTTCTTGAGTTCTAAGTGAATTTTGCATACAAATGGATGGAAATAGAAAATACTATCCTGAGTGAGGTAAGTCAGACCCAAAAAGAGGAACATGGGATGTACTCACTCATATTTGGTTTCTAGCCACAAACAAAGGGACATTGAGCCTATAATTAGTGATCCTAGAGAAGCTAAATAAGGAGAACCCAAAGAAAAACATATAGGCATCCTCCTGAATATTAACCTTCACTAGGTCTTGACTTTTAATACTGACTCTTCTATATTTTATTAGCCACCCCATTCTATTTTGAAGGCTAATGCATTCTGTGTTAAAACTAAGAATTGGGGATAACTAGAGAGAGTTGATTGTGAACATAATGGAAAGGGACTTGATTAGTTCTCTTAATGCAAATGTAACAGCACTGGAGATATCCCAGATATCTATCAGTGTCTTTTATTCTCAAAGAAGCTGCCACTGAGTGTGTTGCTAAATGTGTGCACAAGGAAGGCTGAAAAGACCAATGAGACCAGCTGTCCTTTCTGGAGTGCATTTGAATGAAGGCTGTTCTTTCCTTAGCAGCTGTAGATACTGTTTGCTGAGATTGCTGCTATTTTTGACTTAGCCTTTTTCAAAAAGAAGAAAAAGGAAAGCAAAAAGTTACACACTTCCTGATAGCCCCACGTCCAACTTGCTCTCTGGCCGCCTTGCCCAGGCTTGGAACTGTAAAGCAGGCAACGTTCCCTCATTTTCTGTGTCCACTTCCTTGAAGTGGCTGCTTCCTTAATCACAGCTGTACATCAGTTTCACATCTGGATCAGCAGAGAAGTCGCAAGCCATGTTTCAGTAGCATCAGCTCCATGGCTGCATCCCAAGGCTTCATGTTTTTGTTCCCCTATCTATTTACAGATACTGGCGCCTGAGTAACACTAGCTAAATTCCCCCAGAAATACCCATGTGAAATCTGAGATAATCTGTGTCTTCCGGCCACAGGCCTGCGAGTCCCAGCATCCTGTCTGCGTTCCCACTTTCCAAAGCTTGACTTGTCTGATCTGTCAGCCCTGACATGGATGTGGCCACCACCTTGCCCTTCAGGAAGCAAAGTGTAATCACATTTCTTTCATTAGTGAAAGAAACCGTGCACTGTGTGCCGGTGAATCTGTAGCTGCTCTTCTCTAGCTTGCTCACCCTGTCACTGTGCTGGCTGAATAATAGAACACAGTTCTTCATAAATGCTCCAGCCTCCAGATAGTTATACCTCTGACCCCTATTTACTGACATAAAAGACCCTGCCCTTCTGCCCACCGGTGCCTTTATGTGCTCCTAGGATGCTTTGTTGGTCAGTGACACCTCTTTAGCGAGGCATCCCAAATGTTCTCACTGCTACTTCACACTGTTGCAATGTTCTTCTACCTGCCAAGTACGCCCCATAAGAAAACAAGGACACTGTCGGATATTTTCTGTAAACAATGCTCATTTAAGAATTTCTAAAGTATCCATTTAAGGTATATATACTGAACATGATACAGCAGAAAGACATAAGACACCCAAAGTAAGGCCTGGTCCGTGTCATTCTCCTAGTGAGAGGTACCATGTACAAATGCTATGAGGCTATAAAGCTGGGATTCAAGATTGGTTCAGCTCTGTCCTCTATAAACTTATGACCTTTGCAAACTATTCATCTTCAGTCTTTTTAAGTTAAACACTAGTGCCAGGAAAATCCTATCAGTATCACAGGATTGCTATAAGAAAGAAGTTTTTAATGTGTATAAATTATATAAGTGCCAGGCGGCGCTGATGGCACGCCTTTAATCCCAGCACTCAGGAGGCAAAGGCAGATGGATCTCTGTGAGTTTGAGACCAGCCTGGTCTACAAGAGCTAGTTCCTGGGCAGGGTCCAAAGCTACAGAGAAACGCTATCTCTAAAAAACAATAAATAAGTAAATTATGTAAGTTATTCAGTTTTGGGAAGTATTATTTAAGCAAATAATTCTGTAAGTAGCATATAAAAAATATCCATACCGCCGGGCGATGGTGGCGCACGCCTTTAATCCCAGCACTCGGGAGGCAGAGGCAGGCCTCTGAGGTCTGTGAGTTCGAGACCAGCCTGGTCTACAGAGCTAGTTCCAGGACAGGCTCCAAAGCCACAGAGAAACCCTGTCTCGAAAAACAAAAAAAAATTAAAAAAAATATATATATCCATACCTTTGAATTTTAGAATGTTTTAACTGGCTATGAGCTTTCCATACCTGGGAAATTTACAAATATATTGGTATATTTTAACCTATATTTTATGGCCTATATTTCCCCTTCCTGGCTGTAGTCATAAAAATGATTTCTTTGAAATTAGTATCTTTCCAAGGAACTTAAGGGTCAAGAAGAAATTAGTGCATTTAGGTAGTCCTTCCCTGCCCATCATTTTCAAATTTTAGCAACAATCTATCTTTAGGTTGCAATTGCTGTCCACAGTGATCATTCCTAGAATATTATTATGATGAAAACCATACATTTCAATTATATTTTAGTATGAATTTATAAATATGCTTAAATATGCCAGAGTTACTATATTCTTCATGTGTTTTGCCATAAGTCAATTCAATGAATTACATACCAGCCTCTGTCTTTGGAAGAATTCTAGTAAAGCATATTCCTTATATTCTATAGACACAAATCAGGTAGACTATCACAGTCACTTAGGCCAAGGAAGACAACCACTCATGTTTATTAAATTCCAGAGTACGATGAAAAATTATTAAAGAATCAGCAGACTCTATGCACCTGAGATGAATATACAGTGTATTCTTTGACACTGTGAGGGTTTACCTTCGTACAGAGTGAAAACTTCATGGAGCCATAGGGAAAAACTGTAAATAAAGTAGCTGTAAGAGGCGAAGGTCACAGAGGGAGTTATTTTTGGCCATTCCACTTGAGTTTTCTATTGTACTGTCTAGGTCATAAAAATTACTCTCCGATAGTAGATACAAAGAGTGTGAAATATTCAAACAAATTTGGTGCCTTGGTAATGAAGTTACCACATTTGGTAATGGAAATACAAAGCATGCTGGCTATGCATAACTAACTTCTCCTCTGTAAGCCGCTCTATTCAGAAATCTCTGGGAGTGGAGGTCACCAGGAGAAAACGGAAGACAGAAAGCAAAGAAGAAACCTCTCATGCCTGGCTGTGTTTTCTGGCTGCAGCATCAGGACCCACATCTCCGGATGCTGCCCGTATCTTAGACAGCATCTTACTCTGCGAGAACAAGCACAGCTTAGAAAGCAGAAGCGACCAGGTGTGTGACTGCTTGCTGAAACTTTGAGGTGTCAGCATGATCAATGATACGAACTCTGCTACGCTGATGTTTAGGTTGGATTTCTGTGAGATGGGAGACCACCTTCGAAGCTTCGAGGCTATCCTCAGCCTCACCACTGCTGAGCAACTTTCTCAAAGGAGCGAAGTAATTTCTGCTATAGCTTTGGTGTGTGGCAAGAACAGTACTACGTTCCTCTCAGACTTCAGGCCAGCATAAGAATAGAAACAGCGTGTCCTTAAGTAGGCCCGAGCATGTAGTGTTTTAAATTATTTCAGCACTTGAGTAGTTTTTCCTGTGGGTTGTGGCTGTTGTTTGTTGGGGTTTTTAAGTAGAAATGTCCAAGGAGAAAATGTCCTTGGCGAAGGGTACATACAAATCTGCATTTTGTTTTGAGTGGAAAGTCTATGATTTGTGAAGTCTTATTCTTGAGAGGTTTTGATTTCCCAGTTCTGGGTTTTCTAACCTTCTTAACAATATTTATTCATCTAGGTCAAGATACTGTTTATAGAAAGGGGGTAAATTTGGCCAAAATTAACTCAAGAATGCTCTGTCCTTAAAGCTGTTAGGTAAAATAAATATTTTCTTCCCCATGTTAGTTTTGGTCAGTGCTTTCACAGCAACAGAAGTCTAAACTAGAATATGTGCTCTACTTTTCCCAGTCAACTTTTCATATGTTAACTCTCTGTCATCAAAAAGTCTCAAATCCTTCTTTATCTTAAGACAGAATCTAAGCCTAAATTATAAATATCTTCTTTACCATACACATGTCTGACTATTGACCTATGTTGGCTGTAGAATATACAGGTTATTGAACTTGTCTGTTCTTCTCTCGCTAGCTACCCCACATTTGTCTGGTATGATTTACATGATCCCATCTAAAGACCCTTAAGTGGATAGAGAAAGAGATTTTTCCCACCCTATAGACCATCATCACTGGAGAGACTAGTTCTATAACAGTCTTGCCTCTTACCTTCTCTGCCTCTCTTCTTCATTCTCCTGGGGCTTCCTAATCACTTTCTGACTCTGTGCTCACTATGGTATTGGGGACACAGAACTGGGGAACACAGAATATAGTCCAAGGTATTCACCCCGACTCATCTGAAAAATATATTTCAGCTTCTATCTTCAACTTGTATTTCTACCCATCTGTCTATTTATCAATATGGCTCCCCCCCTCTGTATGTGCCTGAGAGATTGTGTGGGGGAGGGGAGACTGGGTATCACAGATCAATTGGTGATTGTAAATTCTCAAAAAATAGAAAAAACTCAAATTGTACCATAAGCATTTTAGGAAATGAGTGTTTTTGTCTTAGCTGTTTTCAAATTTATACAACTAAAATTGACCCATTTGACTATCCTAACGACATGCCACAACTCTGTGTTTGAATAAGAGGAATACAAGTCTAGTATTTGAAGAGCGACTGGTGTCTGAAACTGGGGTGTCAGTCTACTCTGTGCTGCTGTTATTTCTGTTCACAATACCTTTCCATGGGAGACATATAAGTGGGGTGAAGCAAGACGACAGAAAGCAAGCAGGGCAGACTTTAGTGCAGCGGTTCTCCATGCGTAGGTCGTGAACCCTTGGGAGGTTGAATATCCCTTTCACAGGAGTCATATATCAGATATCCTTCATGCCAGACATTTACTTTATGGTTCTTAATAGTGTCAAAATTACAGTTATGAGGTAGGAGCAAATATAATCTTATGGTTGGGGGTCACCCCAACATGAGGAGCTTTGTTAAAGCGGTGCAGCATTAGGAATGTTGAGAACCACTGCTCTAGAGTTTTCTTACGAAGACAGTAATCCCATTAGACCAGATCTTCACACGAATGATCATCCACTCTAATTACCACTTAAAACCTCGATTTCCAAATACCGAGGAATGGGGAGTCAGAGCGTCCAAACAGAGATTTCAAGAAGCAAAACACTGGATCCATAATGAGGGTCACTCAAATAAAATAAGAAATATAACTAAATCAATATGGCTTTAGAGTCTTGCCTGCCTGCTACAAGTCTGCATCTTGCAGAAGCCATGTGACTGGGTCTGGAGAGATGGTTCAGCAGTTAAGAACACTTGTACTTGTAGAAGACCTGCATGTCCCAGAACCCACATTGTGACTCCCAGAAGCCGTAGGACTTGAGAGGGACCTGGTACTGAAAAAAAGCAAACTTGAGAATTTTAAATGGTGAAATCCAACCCTGAATTCTCATGAACATTGTTCAGTTTTACTTTTTCCTGTAGTTCTCTCTGTGTGGACAAAAAACAAATGCTGTTCAAACTCCGGGTGCTCTTTCAGGAAATGTGGCCATCTCCTGAGCTCTAGAGCAGCCCTCAAATCACCACTGACTGTTATGAAGTAGGTTTATGAACCATGAATAAAGCATATAGCTCAAGAACTGTCTCATTTATAAGAAGTATAAAGCAGGGATTTTTCTCTTGTCCTGAAATATCCAAATAATCCATCCCACAGAATTAAATAGTAAATCTTCACGCAGGCTCTTTGTTCAGCTTTTATCCTCAGCTTTACTTCACACCGCACCCTGGCACAACTCGATCAAGATCAGAAAAGAATCTATGTCTGAGTGATAGGTGTACAGGAGGAAAGGGAAGAGGGTACCCGTTTCCAAACACTGTATTCTAGACATGTTAGACATACTTCATTTTAAAACTACAAAAATCCTGCAGAGGACATAGTGACGCCTTCACTTACAAATGAAAAAAGTGAGACTCGGGGAGATTTCATAGCTTATCTCAACCCCTCATGGGGAAGTCAGAATGGTGGCCTCAGACCAGGATCAGGTATAGGCATTTGTGTTATCAAAGATGTTTTCATTAGGACTGTAATATAAAAATCTACGTGATTTTAGTCACCTAGAATAGATGAGCGTCCTGGTGGACCTTCCCCATTCCCTTGGTTCCCACACCCAACAACAGGTCACACCTGCCAGAGGACTCGGGGGGCTGCCTGCCTTCTTACCTCACCTACTCTCTCAGCAACCTCCTCTGTCGTTATCTCCAAAGCGTCTTTCCTTCCTCATCGCTGTTTCCGAGCCCCCAGCTCAGGCAGAGTTTTTCTGCTGGACCAGAGACCAAACTGGCCACCAGAATTCTAGGTAGACCGTACACCCAAAGACTTCCTTCACTTTCTCAGTGCCTACCACACTGCCTCTAACCCCCTCACCCCCTCCTCCTCATTCTTGCCATGGCCCACTCTCTAACTCAGGAAGACTCTGTGCTGGATCAGAGGTCACCAGGCTGAAGAGAGACGCTTAAAATAAATCCCACACTAGCTCAGAACTGAGTATAATAGTGAGTTATTTATTTAGGGGTAGACTCACAGATTACAGTCCTCTGCTCGAATGGGAAACAGCAACTGAATCCCACAGCTGGAAGAGAGGTCAGTCGTGCATTTTACATCGGCTTCTTTTCACCCGCCCACTTGGGCATGGCTTTCTACACTGTTTATGCCTATGTGAAGCACGCATCCGATCTCTTTTCCAGCTGCAGGATTCGGTTACTGTTCCTCGTTCCGATTGTGATTTGTGAGTCTACCCCTAAATAAATAACCCTCTATTATTTTCAATTCTGAGCTACTGTGGGATTTCTTTTAAGTGTCCTTCTTCAATCCCCTGCTCAATCACAGTCCCCACAGGACAAAAGACCAGAGAGAAAACAGAAACCAAGGAACAAAACACCTGTTCAACAAAAATAAATGCAGAAATGGAGCCTACACCTAAAATCACACCAAACCCAGATGTCTAGATACAAGCATAAGAACACAACCAACAACAGCCAGGGCAGTATGTCACTACCATAGCCCAGTTTTCCCACTACAGCAAGACCTGAATATTCCAACAAACTAAAGTGCAAGAAAAAGACCTTAAAACAAACTTCATGGAGATGAAGATATACTTAAAGAGGAATTGAATAAATTCCTTATAGAAAGGAAGGAAAAGACAAACAAAAAATAGCGAAAATGAATAATCCCCCACAGAGAGCAAGAAAGAAACCGAAAAGTTGCAGGAAGTGAATAAAGCTGCTTGAGATCTAAGGATAGAAATAAAAGGCATTAGAAATTAGAATTTTAGAAATAAAAAATCTTGGCAAACAAAAAGGAAATACAGAAGCAAACTTCACCCACAGAATACATGAGATGGAAGGGAGAAGATACAATAGAAGAAATAGAGACACTGATTAAATCAAATGTTAAATCTAAAAAAGAAATCATCATGTAAAACATACCTTAAGTCTGGAAAACTCAAAAGACCAAACTTAAGAATATTGGGAGCAGAAGGAGAGGAATCCCAGCTCAAAGTCCCAGAAAATATTTTCAGCAAAATCATACAACCAAGTTCTCCTAACCTAAAGAAGGAGATGTCTATAAAGGTGCAAGAGATATACAGAGCAACAAATAGATGGGACTTACAGACTGTGAGAGATCACAGATGCCAGCCCAGAATGCTATACCTAGCGAAACCTTCAATCACTACAGATATTCCATGATAAAGTAAAGTTTAAGCGGCATATAGTTACAAGTTCAGAAGACGCTAGAAGGAAAGCTCCAGCTCAAGGAGTCATTGGTCACCGTTATCTCTCAGTGTCAGGAGACTCTCTTCCCACCCCCCCAAAAAAAGACACAGACTAATAGAATAGATGCAAAAATGGGATCCATCTTTCTGCTTCATACAAAAACATATCTCAACATCAAAGATAAACGACCTTAAGGAGCTGCAAAAATTTTTCTAAGTAAATGGAACTAAAAAGCAAGCTGATATAGCTATTCTAATATTTAACAAAATAGACTTCAAACCAAAATTAATCAAACAAGATAGGGAAGGACACTTCATACCAATCAAAGGAAAAATCCACCAAGATGGCATTTTAATACTAAATATCTATGCCTTGAATACAAGGGCACCTGCATTGTAAAGAAAATATTATTAAAGATTAAATCCCATATTGACCCTCACACATTGAGAGTGGAAGACTTCAATATCCCACTCTCACCAATGGACAGGGCATCCAGACAAAAAGTAAACAGAGAAATAATGGAACTGCCAGATGTTATGATTCAAATGGACCTAACTGATATGTACAGACTATTTTACGCAAACTCAGCATAATATACCTTTTTCTCTCCACCTCATGAAACTTTCTCCAAAATTGATCACATACTTGGTCACAAAGCAAGTCTCACCAGATACAAGAAAACTGAAATAACCCTCTATGTCCTGTCAGATCACAAAATAAAACTTGATTCCAACAGCAATGGAAACAACAGAAAGTCTACAAACTCCTAGAAACTGGAAAGCTTCATACTAGGATAAAACAGAAATAAAGAAAGAAATTAAACTCTTTCCAGAATTCAGTGAATATAAGTGTACAGCATACCCAAATTTCTGGGACCCAATGAAAGTAGTGTTAAGTGGAAAGTTTATAGCACTAAGTGCCTACATTAAAACAAGGGAGAGATCTCATACTATTAAATTAACAACACACCTGAAAACTCTAGAACAAAAAAGTAAACACACCCAAGAGGAGAAGATAATAAGAAAAAATCAATCTGATAGCTAAAATATAAAATAGAAACAAAAAGTACAATCAAGAGACAAAAATAAATTATTCTTGAGAAAATCAAGATAGACCCACCCTTATCCAAACTAACAGAAGGAGAGAGAATATTCACCTTTTAAAAATCAGAATAAAAAAAAGACATAGCAACAGACACCTAGAAAGTCAAATAATCTTCAGATCATATTTAAAACCCTATACTTCACAAAATTAGAAAATCTTTAAAAATGGATAATTGTCTTGATTAATACTACTTACATCAGTAAAGTTAAATCAGTATCAGATAAACAATTTAAATAGACCCATAAACCCTAAGGAAATAGAAATAGTCATTATAATCTCTCAATCAGGGGAAAAAATGGTTTTAGTGTAAAATTCTACCACACTTTCAAAGAAGAGCTGACTCTAATACTTCTCAAATTATTCAACAAAATAGAAATAAAAGGAATATTGCCAAATTCATTTTTTGAGGCAACAGTCACCCTGATATCCAAACCTCAGAAATATTTGACAAAGAAAGAGACCAATCTCCACTTATGAACACAGATGCAATAATACTCAACAAAATACTCACAAACCAAGAATACATCTCATTCTAGAGATACAGGACTTTTTTTTTCTCCTACTGAGCTACCTTATCCAGTCTTGATATGAGGGTTTGTGCCTAGTCTTATTATATCTTTTTATGTTATGTTTGGTTGATACCCTCATGAGAACTGCTCTTTTCTGGAGGGAAATGGAGGAGCAATGGATCTTGGAGGGAGAGGAGGTGTGTGTGTGTGTGTGTGTGTGTGTGTGTGTGTGTGTATGTGTGTGT
>NC_022031.1:55078208-55101266 GCF_000317375.1 Microtus ochrogaster
TGTGTGTGTGTGTGTGTGTGTGTGTGTGTGTAGGGGGTGGGGGTGATGTGAGAGGAATGGAGGAAAGCAATGCTGTGGTCTGGATAAAAAGAAAAAGAATAGGTTAGAGACTCATCAAAGATTTAGAAAGTTCTTCTCAGGTCAGAATGTATAACAGCGATGATTACGTCCTTTTGATCCCAAAGTGGAAGCTATGGCTGCAGGAACGTTGCCAGCCACTTGCTTATCAGCACCAAGGTTACCCAGCACTCATGAGCCCACAGTTACACTCCTCAACCAAAGGACCTGGCTCTGTCTTTGGTATAAAGATTCTGTCTAGGCCTGGGCAGTTTGGATGCTCAACTTACTGAACCTGGATGGAGGTGGGCAGTCCTTGGACTTCCCACAGGTCAGGGAGCCCTGATGGCTCTTTGGGCTGATGGGGGAGAGGGACTTGATCGGGGGGCGGGGGGGGGAGATGGGGGGCGGTGGCGAGGAGGAGGCGGAAATCCTCAATAAATAAATTAAAAAAACAAAACAAAAAAAAAACAACAAAAAAAAAAGATTCTGTCTACACTTGTAACTCAAGCCATAGCTTTCTTCTTCAGTCTTCTGAGCCATAGTAAGATATTGGTTGCCATGGAGTTTTTAACAACTACTTCTCTTTCACCTTCATGATGAGCTAAGGTGGTGTATTTTCTTTTTTTATTATTATAATTTATCGTCATTGTACAAAAACTGATAAATTTCATTATGATAGTCTTATGTGTGTGTGAGAGAGAGAGACAGACGACAGACAGACAGACAGACAGAGATATGCTTTATTCATATTCAAACTGATATCCCGAAAAATCCCGATATTTACTTGTTGCAAAATTTTATGCTGAGTGAATGTTTGCAAAACAAACAAACAAACACACCATAAAATTCTTAAATCATTATGTTCTCATAAGGAACCTAATACAACTGGTAACATAGACTAGGTTTGTAGTAACATGACATGGAGTTTGGAAAGAGTCTTGGATGAAATTAGTTATTTTTCTGCTGTGCAAAATAAACAATAGAAATAGCATTTTATTTTATATGGGAGGTATGACTAGGACTTTAAATGGATTTTGCATGAAGTGGGAAGTAGCTCCTTAGCCACAACTATTGAGCATCATTTGCACTCTTGGAAAGCATTGGGTTATACTTGGAGAAAGCATGCCACTCCTCTACAATAGCTGCATGAAGTGTGATATGCTAGGCTCCTTGTTCTGAAGCATCACCTGTGAATCTACTTTTATTCTTTCTAAGTATTTATTCTCCATTTACTTCCCCCACTTTCTCAAGGAAATGCTAATTTTATTTCCCAGACTTTTTCATTTGAAATTACAAGAGTACCATAATTATTTATGAAGCATGTCAAAACAATGCACTAATAACACTGTAGAGCTCAAAACTCTTTAATATGTAATTTATTTATAGGCAATACTAAGCGGCTTTGTTAGCAATATATATAAATAAGGAACAAGTGAAGATTCATGTTGTGAATTTCTTTTTTTTGTTTTGTTTTGTTTTTTGGTTTTTCAAGACAGGGTTTCTCTGTGGTTTTGGAGCCTGTCCTGGAACTAGCTCTGTAGACCAGGCTGGTCTCGAACTCACAGAGATCCACCTGCCTCTGCCTCCCGAGTGCTGGGATTAAAGGCGTGCGCCACCATCGCCCGGCTCATGTTGTGAATTTCTTATCTGTATTTCTGAAACATTCAAGCCATCTCACATCTAGCCTTTCTATCTTGCCAATAATTGCCCACATGATTGTTTCCCCCCTTCATGAACCTTTATTTTACCTCTAATTTAGTTCTTTTTATTAATTTTGTTATTTGAAATATCAATTCCAGTTTATGCATTATTATTACTCTCCCCATTCTCCTTCTCCTACCTGCCTTCCACCTCTATGAGCCAACTCTTTCCTACCTGTCCCTTTCTCAGACTTTGGTTTTATTGTGAGAACCATTTCGTTTAATCAAGGACATCTACTAGATCATTGGGTTGAGACTACTCATTTTAGCCAGGTGGGGTCACTGATGGGTACAACTGAAGGCAATGACTCCACTTTTCCCTGAATCCAACAGTAAGAAACAAATCAGTGGTAAGGTGTGGGAAAACCTGAGAAACTGGTTCAGCAGTGAGGGGTGGGAAATCCTGAGTACTTTTGTCTTCGCCTGGCTGCTGAGGACTGGACTCTCATGCAGACCCAGTGAAGTAACTGATAGTTGCTGTGAGTTTAGGATTCCATCACTATGTGTCCAGATAGGTTTGTTGTCCAAAATACAGCATTCCCAAGTCCTTCTTCCCTATGTTTTGGCTCTTAGAATCTTTCTGTCCGTCATCCTCAATGTTCCCCAGTACTGAGAGGAGAAGGTATAGTGTGTTGTTGAGGCTTGATCTCTCAACTCTTGTTTATTCCCAGAACCTGGTATAGCCATGAGTCTCAGTCTGCATTGCAGTTCACTGGAAAGCAAGCCTACTCTAATTATGGCTGTGAGTGTTGCCTATATGTATAAAGACATACATTTAGAACATGATTCAATACTGCTGTGGGATAATGCTCTTGCACGATGTAAATATTTGCCACTTATATTAGTTTAATAGAATGCTGATTGGTCAAGAGCTAGGCAGGAAGTATAGGTGGGGTGACCAAACTAAGAGAAACCTTTCCTCCCCGTGTTGCTTTTGGCCATGGTGGCTATAACAGCAATAAAAGCAAACTAGAATATTATGTAACAGTCTCTCTTCAAAGGGGGCCACAAATTTTATCTGTTTCTATGATTTTGATGTCCACATTTTTATTTTGAGAAAACTATCCTGTTTCCTCAAAAAAAAAACTAGTAATGAAAATTACTAGTTTTGTCTAACCTTCTCATCTAAGAGATTTGCAAAATTGATAAGGATTAAGGAATTAAGTGATTTTTCCATGTCTGTCAGTATATTTCTGAGGTGGAGAAAAAAATCTGTTCCTGATTCCTCATCCCAAGGCCCAGGGACCTTCATTGCATTCTACAGCTTGTTCAGATCGACTCTGAGTGCATTTATGATAACTGCACTATTCTCCTTCCAAGGCTTTAGTTATCTAGATCACTTTTGTCTGAAAAATTGAATCAAAAGCTAACAAGAACGGAGTTTCCTATGAAATTTCTAGCACCTCCTATTTTCAGACAGGCTAGAAATACCCTGTGAACAGCCTCTTATGAGTTTTTGGCATCTGTCTCTTGCTATGATCAGAAATAAAAAGTTTAGAGGTTGGAGAAAGCTAAGTAGAAAATTTATACCTGAGAGGGCTTCATTCTGTACAGCCATGGAAATTTCAAATACGCTGGACCTCACAGTGTCACCACCCAGCTTCTGTTAGTTTCTCTCTGGACCAAAGGCTGGCCCATCTCAAGGCAGTTATTTCCTTAGATGATGGTGTTGTGTGCTGTGATGACCATTCTGCTTTGGCCAGTCATATCGATGGGTCAACTTCTGTTTGACCTTTCTTCTGAAAGAAAACTTCAGGGTCCCCTTAGAAGCCAATTTTTGTTTCCCCGTGTCTGTTATAACAATGAATATGACTTTTATTAAGATTCAAGTTGATAACCAGCAGCATGACCCTGGCCATTCATAAATATCATTTCTTCTTAAAGTTCCATGGTAGAGACTGGAATGTTTCCTAACTCCAATCTGAGGAGTGCAGTTTGGTTACTAAGCTCAGTATTATTTATAGTAACACATTTTATTGTGATTTCTGCTATGCATGTTGTTTGATTAACCTGTCTTTCATTAATTGTATCTTTTATATTAATTTTCTTTGATGCTATATTTGATTTTCATGAGTAAATAACCCCTGTCTAATCTGTTTGTTTCCTTCTGGTGATAAAACAAAAATGTTTTATTTTACTGACCTTGTTGGTCCCTGGAGGTGGAGGAGTCAGTTTTACTGCGTGCAGTTATGAATCCATGTGCATTTCCATGAGGAAAGAGCATGGGAAATGCTTTTTGACCTACGACTCACTCAAGAGCAGGCTGTTTTCATTGTGGTCAAGTAGGAGTGGGTGGCAAATTTCCTCTCTAATATTAGAGATTGTCCTTGGGGATGACTGTTCCAGGCTTTTAAGGAGAGTAATTTCCAAGTTGCTTCTATGAATGGTGTACTGGGGAAAAGGTGGATGAATAACTAAGTAGAGAAACTTTCTTTTTAATTAAGAATAGGAGGCTCAAACTGAATAATGGAATATTTACTTTCGACAAAAATTTGAAAGAACATTTTCTTTTCTGCTTTTTAAAATTTCTAAGATTTCAGACAAACATTTTATATAGTCTAAATCTGGATAAGATCTCTCTTTTTTCTCTCCCTCACACACAGACACATAGAAATATATGCGCACACACATACACACACATTAATATACTACCGTGAGCATTATGAGCATCAATTAATTCTAAAAAGTTGTTAAAAGTCAGGAAAACATTTTGACTTTAAAAATCATTAAGATTAAAAAGTATAGAATAGAATATATCAATATATAAACTAACTTCTGACTTGAGTAACTGTTGCTGCCTTCTCATAACTCTGTAAGGAGATTTTAGCACCATCGTCTACACCATCAGACAACAGGAAGGGTGCCACGGTTACTGGTTTTCCACTTAGGTCTTTCCCAACAACATTCATTTGAATACATACACTTTGGACCCGTTAAAGCTGCTAATGCTTTGGCAACAATGAACATTACTCAAAGACCTGTTAGCAATTGGCTCCATGATGCTGGAACTCCCATGTTCCTTTTTTGCTGGTTTCCAATACAACAAGCTATGTAGCGCGTCTGAGAGCTTTGTTCTCAGCAGAGGGTCATTTCACTTAGTCAGGTTTTTCTTGGTATAAAGAGAATCCACAGTTCCAAATACTGCTAGAGCTGCTACTCTCTTGGCTGTCCCATCGGTGGCTAAGACAGAGAGAATATACCTAAATCTTGTGGAGGATTTCAACCCACAGCACCTGAAAGGTCACTGAAATACCCAGTGCTTCAGGGTGACAGCAGTATCTTCTTTTCTACCTCCTTCATCTCTAACAAGTTTCTGTGTTTCGATACAATCCCAAGAAGTTTTATCAAGAATAACTGGATATGGCCACAGCTTTCAGCTCATTCTGTTTTAAAAAGTGGTACAATTTTCTATGACCAAAACCAGAGGATGGGCCTAGAGTGAGCTGTATTTAGGCATCTATGCCATACTACAAGTCTTCTCTTTGAACCCTAGAATCCCAGCAATGATGACCAGCAAGCTTCGTATCATCCTCACCCAACTAAGATCATCTTCTTTCCCTTGAGGTATGTCTTATAACTACATCTCTACTTTGTATTCATGGGATTAAGCTCTAAAGTAAGATCCCAGTTGTTTTCTGAGTCAGAAAAGCAATGGATGTCCTTTAAGCCTATTTTCAGGAGAACCAAGTCTTTCTGACCTTTGTACACTTGAATACAGAGGCTTCCTCCTTTTCCTGAAAGCAGCTCCTCTGCGGATAAAGCATATGCTGACTTCATATGTCTATTCAAAACTATGCCTGTGCTGAATGCATGACTGACGTTAGCTCACTTGCTCCAGAGATGTTGAACTCCTTAGAAAGGCTGCTCTGTGTAGGAAGTCCACATGACATCCATTATGTATCTACGGCATGCTTAGTTCAGCCAAATCTCTCATCTGCCTCCACTCCTGTGAGTTATTTTTCCAGAGACAACATTTCTCTTTGTTCTTGTTCCTGAGTGAAGCAGACAATTGCATTTAACCTTCATAAATTTAGAAAACAATACCACATTTTAGTAGAGAAATTACTTTGCTAGTCTTTTTATGCTCTTTAATTTAATTGTTCACATTAATCCACTGTACGTTTCTAATGTATTTATGCAATTCCTTAAGATATCTCCAGCACTGCAGTGATATCTGTATATTTCGGTGGGTGCCCGACTAGCTGACACTTGTTTACTATCACTTTAAATATTGTCATATTTAATTTAATTGAATGAAATTCAAATTCTCCTGATTGCCTATGTAAAAGATTATCACATCTTTTACTCTTCGTGATAAGTCAACAAGTCCTTTATTATAGCTCCACAATTTATCTGCAAGACACACTGGAGCAGTTTTGAGGCAGTAACAATATTACAACTTGAAGTACCTGTTATATTTCTGTCTGGCTGTTGTTGAATGATTTTGTTTCTGTTGCTTGTTTTTGTTACTGTTGTTTTTCCTATTTTAAAGTATAATATATGTTTGAATATGAGAGTAAAGAAGATTATTTCTGTATTCCACATTTTAATAAGCATGTTTAGTTACATCTTTCTTATCAGAATAATTAAAACAGTTTAAGTCTATTTATAATTTATGAAGCAGAATTGGGCTGCAAAGCCACTGGGGCTTTGAATGCCTTCCGTTTGTATTAGGCAAACAATAGGGAGCTTCATTCCCACCACCTTCTACACCTTCATTTTGCTCTGAGGCACGCATGAGCCACCTCAATTTGTTATAATAGTCTTTCTCAAGGAGCTTGGAAACTTAATTAAGAAGAAGTTTGGCAGTGGCTGGAGCCAGGCCCAGTTCTTGCTGAGACACCAAAAGGAGTTTCTGGTGTGGAGGGAGAGCCAAGGGAGGGTGCTGAGATGTGAGGGTTGGGTCTCTGGGAACTCCAGTCTCCTCTTCCTTTGAAAGGAAGCCCCAGGGGTAATATAGAGAAGGATTAAGGGTACTAGGGATCCAGTGGTTCCTTTGATATTGGATTTAATACCTCAGAAGCATTTCTATTACAATGCAGATTTCCACAAGACTGGTTCTATTGAGTTAGTATCTTTGCTTTGAGATTTCCCTAGTCTTTGGTACCTGCCTACTTCTGCAATTTAATTGTGCACTGTTTAGTAAAGTTGCTTCATACCCCTTTTTAGGAATTCTAATGACTCTGCATGCACCTTGTTTTACTCTTAGTAAACTACAGGGCTTCAGAAGGTCTCATCACCTTCCTATCTCAAAAACTGTCCAGGCTCCAGAGGGTTAATCATACAGAACTTGGACCTGTACTCTAGTCTATTTATATTGCTAATATACTTTTCAAACTGTATTAAGAGAGTGGAGAAAGTCAAATAGAGACTCCAGAGTCTGACATCTTTTGAGTGTTGACATGACATCACACAAATTTTATCTGACCTTAAGAGATGAGTAGCAGTGAAAATACATGTATATTTAAAATGTTGTATAAATTATCTTTGGGGTATGTATAAATGGTGTGTGTACATAAATAAGTAAGTAAATACATAAAAATAATTTTGTGTTTAGAGTTTGGTTCTGCCTCTAATATGTAGCTATAAGTATATGTAAATACTCCAAAATATTTTTTAATTCCTTAAGTACAAATTCTTTGGTTGCAAGAATTTTGGATATGATAAACCCAAGCTGTTATGATAGTTGTATCTGTTCACCAGAGGGGAGTAAATCTTTTTAAGGAATGACTCACGTCTTCTTTAAACTTTATCCTCACTTTCAAGTATTAATTTAACTGTCTGTAAATATATATATGGAAAAATGTTGTCCACTATCTAACTCATCTAATTCTTTACCTAGTATTTATAGGTTTATACCTATCATGCAAAAAGTATACGCCTATCCCTTTTTATTTTCAGGTAAGGAAACTCAGGCTTAAAGTCAAGACCAGCAAGTCACATACCAATCCAAAATGAAATCATGTTCATTAATCTCAAACTCCAGCATCACTTAAAGCTTAATTCATGCAGTCAGCTACAGGAAATTATACGATCCGTTCTCATGGAATTAATGAGGCAAATTATTAAAAAAACTTACGATCCCTCCTGGTATTTGTGATTTGTAACAAACATGTGTGATCAATTCACAGTCACAAATAGATGCTCAGATGTAGGAATTATAGACCCTGGAGTGATTACGTTGTCTTTTGCTCGGAGTCCATTCCCACAGTAGGTGCTGCGTGAGTATAAATTATGGATTCACAGAACACATTGCCCTTATCTCCACACACAGAGAATTCTGTTAGTTAAGAAGCCTTGCCTTACCTTACCTTAAACAAATGACTGGCAGTAAGTTCCATACAGAGAGACCTGTGGCCAGAGTTCATCGTACTCTTAATCTCCAGTACGACATGGAGCCACCAGATGGCTTGGTTCATCTTTATTCCCTCTGCTCTCAATTACCAGGCACAATTTTACTTTTTAATTTTCTGTATTTCCTTCTCTATTAATAAGAATTGAGAGTTGGTGCTCTATGCTCTTGTTGTAAATCATTTGTGCCTTCATTGTTACATGATGCTTAGGTTTTATATGAATCTTTGATGCCAGGCATGAAGTGAAGAAAACCCTCCACAATCCCAAAGCCTCAAATTTTAAAAATGCTAGTGATTCAACCGTGCCAAAGAAAGGGAAGATTAAGTTTTTAACTTTAGTATTAGACAAAAGGCCCTGTACCCTGGGCCATAAGAATCTAATATTCTGCTATTCTGTTTGCCAGGGTCTAATATTCAAAATCACATTTGTGAATCCGTTCTCCTAAATAGCAAGAAAAATTGACACCTCTAGATGAGGATAGACAAGCCTCATCCTTTGCTATCTGCGGCACTCAAGGTCCAGAGCACTGAAGGTGCAGACAGGTGCCCTTCATGTGTGATCAATTCATAGTCACAAATAGATGCTTAGATGTAGGAATTATAGCATGGAAAGAAGTGACTTTCTGAAGCTGTATGTGTACACAGAAAATAAAAGTATAACGTTTAAAAATAATGTAGAAGGGGGTTAGGGAAATGAGTCATTGGATAAAGTGACTTCTGCACACTCACGAGGTGTTTCAATCTCTAGAACCCAGATACAAAATCTGAGCATAGCAGTACCTACTGTAACCCCAGCACCAAGAGAGGGGAAGTGGATCATGGGGTTTGCTGGCCAGCCTGTCTGACTTAGCCAAACCAGGGAGTTCCAAGTTAAGAAAAAGAACTTGTCTCAAGAAGTACACCCAGTTTCAGCCTCTGACATCCACACATGCATGTGTGGGTGGGTGTACCCACATAGCTGTGAACATGCATGTATAATCACACACACACACACACACACACACACACACACACACAGGCACATGAGAACAAAAATGAAAACATCTATATGAAAGAATTATACAAAAGAAACTTGACAACTCTCTTCTGATAACTCTATAAAAGCTTCTAAGAGTTCTTGCAGAAACTTTTGGATAATAATTCCTCGGCACCTATGTGTGCATTTAGTTTCTCCAACCGATCCTATTTGTGGGTACATTGCATCCACAAGCAGCCATGCAGAACATCTCATAACCACAGAATTTTCTGTGACTACCTACTCCGTCCTTAACCTCTGGCAACCTCCACTCTCTGCTTCTAGACTTTTGTTATTTGGAGAATCGTCAAAAAAAAAAAAAAAAAAGCCGTATGTTTTATAGCCTCTTGGGAGCAATGCTTTTCATGGTTAAACTCTTTGGGGACTTACCCAAGTTTGTGCCTTTGAATTGCTGAGTGCTGCTCACTGAGGGGATAGGCTTAGCCAGAGGCTGTTTGACCTCCTCCAGCTTAGAGAGATGTGGCAGTCTATAGTCTGGGGCAATGCTGAATACAGCTACTATAAACCTTCATATTTTGTAAGCATAAAATTTTTAGCTTCTGTACAAGTGTCCATGACTTCATTTGCTGGATATTATGGTGATGCTGTGCTTAAGTCTCCTTCCAATGCTGGTAATATGTAAAGTGGTCCCCTCTCTTTCATATCTGATACAGATAAAATGTTGGCTTCTCTTGTCCTTAACCATTCTTCCAATCAGCTTTATCTGCTTCTAAAAGCCATCACACATGCTGATTTTTTTTTACAGATTTCTTTTTTACAAATTTCAAAATGATTTTAGATTACAAAAGATTTTAGAGAAGTCGGGTGGTGATGGCACACACCTTTAGTCCCAGTACTAGGGAGGCAGAGGCTGGTTGATAATCTGAGTTCAAGGCCAGCCTGGTCTACAAAGTGAATTCCAGGATAGCCAGGCTGCAGAGAGAAATCTTGTATCAAATAACAAAACAAAAGCAAACAAACAAAAAACTACCACCACCACCACCAATAACACAAAGAGTTTCATAGAATCTAGAATGGCTCAGTTCTCCCAAACACCTTATTAACATCTTAAATTAATATTGTGCTTTGTCATGCAGAAATACCAGCCTTGTCGTGCTACTTTTAAAATGTTGAGTCAATTTGTATTTCAATGGATTATTCTCTCCATGCTTTTCCCCATGTTTGTTACAGTGTGCCATTGGGGACACCAGCTACATAGTATTTAGTCATTAAATCCTCCCAGGTTCCTCCTGGCTCTGGGAGGATCTCAGAGTTCCCTTGTGCCTTGTGACAGCAGCTATATTCAGGATGATTGATCTGATGTTTTGTGGAATGTCCCTCGGTTTTCATTTTTCTCTTTTAAGTTAGTCATGTTTGTGTTAGGGCTATAGATCTGAGGGAAGCCTACAGAAATCAAGAGCCCTTGTCTCCTGGTCTCGAGCCACCCACTGTGGACACGACTTGTCACTGTTAATATTGCCTTTACTGGAACCAAGGGAGTGTGGCAGGTTTCCCTGAAGAAAATTGGTCCCGCATTCCCATCCTGTCTTCTCTCTAGCAGTTCCCTAAGCACAGAGACATTAAGGGGATGGTGAGATGGATTCGGCCCCTTATATTGAAGGAGGTTTTATGCCATTTAATTTTAAAATGTTTCTCTCAGACCCAACTTTGAAAATAACCAAGTTCTTTCATTTTTAAATTGCTTTTATTGAGATATATATTTTTTTCTCTGCTCCCCTCCCCTTCTGCCCTCTCCCATGATCCCCATGCTCCCCAGGAGATCTATTCAATCCTATACTATTCTAAGATTTTGTCTTAGTATTGTTATGGAAATAATTTGTTTTGCACTTTGACCTATAGATACATATTTAAACTATGTTAAATAGTTAAACATTATTTTCACCTTACTTAATCATCATTTGTCATGTTCTTATGGGAAATTGAAATTTTTTATAGGGTATGGGTGTACTCACACCCACAGCTATATCTGGAGAGAGCCCTCAGTTACAGGAATGTCTCTTTCTAAATTTTATTTATGTATTTTGTGTCATGCTAATTTGGAAATTAAAATAATGGGATAATTCGACTTTCTGTAATTTTTATTGATCATTTTCATTACTTTTTTGTATTATTGTGCTGCTTCCTTATCAGGGCTATAAAAAGATATAGGAGAATAGTGGAATATCATAAACCAGTGCGGATTGTATGAAGTCTCCCTTTAATTTTCTTCTCTGTTGCCAGGATGGTTATTACAAAGCACAGCTGGAGCGCACTGTGTTCTGTGCCCCGCCAGCCCTAGCCATGAGCTGCCTCTTTGGGCATGCTGTGCTGTGGGCGTTGTTGTGCAGGCCACACATTCCAGGCCTGCTGGTGCGCCCCAGTTCTGGAGGGCCTTCTTGGTCCCAGAAGAGTACCCTGGTTGCTATGAAGCCAAATGGGGTGCAGCAGAGGCTAGTGGGGACTGTGATATACACAGTTGAGGGGCAGAGCTTCAAGCTGGTGGGGATGAAGATATTGTAGGTTTGGAAAAGGCGCGATGTAGTCCACATCTCAAGGGCCATGACAGGACATACTGACATACCGAGCCAGCCCCTGAGACAACCAGGGGAGACTTCAGTGTTCACATCAGCAGATATGTCGTCCATGCTAGCGATTCTGTGGAGGGTGCCCAGAGGGAGATCCAGCTGTGGTTTCAGAGCAGCGAACTGTTGAACCGGGCAGATGGCGGTCACCACAGCAGCTGCAGCCCAGCCTGAGGGTTTGAACCTCCTGCTGTTCTTCAGGGTTCATCCATGACCAACTATCTCTGCCAACAAGAACTCAAGCCCATACCCTTCCCATCCTCTAAACCACTCCCCATTCACCCTTTGTCCAACTCCAGCCCAGGGGAATCTAAGCTCGTCAACTTTTACATGCTTTGTATCCTAAGCCAGGACAATATTGGGCCATATACTTCCATACCTAAGTGCCAGACAACCTTTCGGACATTGTCAGAGGTGATTTTGGCTGCCCCAAAGGAGAGACATTAAAATCTTCTGGGAAAAAAAGCCCAGAATCACTCATAAACTCTTCTTTAAATGTTTTATAGACTTTAGGGTATGATGAAGGGAAAGAGACCCAAATCTAACCAAACCATAACACAGTTACAGCTTCTTAGATTGTCCCATGAAGCTTCAAAACTCAGCAGTCCTTCAAACTTTAACGTCTTGATCTGTTTTCTCACTTAAAGTAAAAGCTCTGATAAAGAATTCAGGTTCTTCTGCTTGTGCCACAAGGCCTTAAGGGGGCAGCTGTGTTTTAATATCAGCCTAACACAATTTTCTTTCCTCTATCTTCATAGTTTTATATTGGATTTAAAAGACTATTCGTTAATCTATTGATTAAGATAAACTTCTGAAGAATAGTTTGGTATTAATTATAAAACTAAGTCTCAGAGTGGCATGGGGGAAAGAAGATTCCAGATGTCAAAAACAGAGAGAAAAAGGTTTTTTTTTTTTTCTGGGATTTTAAAAAAGAAAAAAGGCCGGGCGATGGTGGCACACGCCTTTAATCCCAGCACTCAGGAGGCAGAGGCAGGCAGATCTCTGTGAGTTCAAGACCAGCCTGGTCTACAGAGCTAGTTCCAGGACAGGCTCCAAAGCCACAGAGAAACCCTGTCTCGAAAAACCAAAAATAAATAAATAAATAAATAAATAAATATAAAAAAGATAAAAGAAAAAACACATTGAGAGGCACTGTGAACCAGTCTAGAAATGTCAAGTAGAAACCCTCTCTGAGAGGACTCGTATACAGTTTCAGCCAGTCTCAATAAGGCCTTAGTACTGATTTGAAATGACTGCCTCTTTGGCCTGGAAACATCTTAGGATTACAACCAACTCTTCAGGTGAAACGTTTGATATTAGGAATGTTTCTATGTAGACTTCAGTGAAAATGTTCTGGAATATTTAGTAATATTTAGTACTGGATAATGAGAGAGAAGTTGTCTTAGTAACGCTACCTTACTTCACCGATACCAACATAGGACATTCTGCTCTGTTTACATAAGCAAAGGAGTTTGAGGCAGAAAAGTACCAGCGTGGAAAGGCAGTTTACATGGTTCTATCTGAGCTGCTTCACAACAAATCACAAACTAGGCAGCTTCAGCTCGGTTAATATCTCACATTTCTGGAGACCTCTGACTGACATGCCAATCAAATAAACTCTTGGTAAGAATTCTCTTGTGGCCTACAGACATGTGCCTCCTCACTGTTTCAGAGAGAGTGGAAAGGGGGGAGTGGGGGGAGGGCAAGGGGAAGGGAGAGGGAGAGAGGAGAGGATGTGGTGATCTCTTTTGTACTCCAACCAATAAAACTTGCCTGAAGATCAGAGGGTAGCGCTAGCCACTAGTTAAACATAGAGGCCTAGCATATCTGACAGACTTTACTGCGAAGCAGGATATTCTGAAAGGCTATCAAAACTTGTCTTGGATAAGTTCCTTTCTTTTGTGTTCCGCTTGTCCAATCTAGTCACTTTGTAGAAACAACTGCCAAATGACAGCTATTCCCAAGGCTGGATAGAATTGGAGAAGTATAAAAGAAAATTTAATTATTTACTAAAGTTATACAAGGCCCAAAGGAAACCTTCATGGATCTCATACAGAGACTGACTTCAGCAGTAAATAGAATATTACCAAATTCAGAAACCTGACAAATAATAATTGAATCCCTGACTATTTAAAATGCAAATTCACAATGTAAAATGGTAACTAGGCCATTTGAAGCAAGATCAGTACCCTTGAAGGAATGGATCTGAGATACAATCAATATTAAATCTCATGACCATGATAATGCTTGGATAGGAAAAGTGACTTCCAGAGGTTTGAAGAAACATCAGAATGTCAGATGTTTCAATTGTGGCAAACAAGGTCACCATAAAATGGATTATAAACAGGGCATTTCTAGAAACAATGTATTTTCTCTATGCATAATTAAAACAAACACCCCTCCCTCCCTTCTTGATAATGCAGAAGGTACAGCAGAGGCAGTCACTGAAATAATAAATATAGATCAACAAGGGGCAATCAAGATAACTCTTTGACATAGAGGAATACTTTGACGGGCCTCTTGAAAGACCCCAGTCAAATTTTGTTCAGTTGTTTCCTGTCATCATGGAGCGAACACTTTCCCAGAGCAATTAAAGAATGTATGCCTATTGTAAGAAACCATACTGTTCCGGATGATAGAACAGCTATAGAAGAGAGAATAAAAAATTCAGGAGAAGCCATAAAGTGAGTATTTTGGCAAACTTCTATAAATAAACAGAGACAAAAAAGTAAAAAGTTAATAAATGACATTGTCACTGAAGGTCTAGTAGACACAGGTGCAGATGGAACAATAATTGCAAGAGAATTTTGGCATCAAGACTGGCCACTTGAAGAGGTGAATGTTCAGCTTTTAGAGATTAGAACTTTATCTCAGGTAAAACAGAGTACAAGATGGATCAAATGTATAAGGTCACTGTTAGACATGCTCATGGTTCATCGCAGAAAATTGATAGAGACCTAAACCCGAAATCATGTACAGGAGGTGTTCCCCCTACTCCACTGACTATGAAGGGTTCATCCACTGATAAAACTTACCTGAGCTATTGGGAGCTAGGGAAATGTCTGAGATATCTGCCAAGCAGTGTTGTGATTAATATAGTTTCAGCATGATTATTTGGGTCTGGACAGCCGGGAAACTAAACACAATCTCCGTTAACACACACACACACACACAAGCACACACAAGCACACACACACACACACTACCCATTTCTTCTAGATAAGAATATACATTTTCAGAATAATTCTTACTATTCTCTGTAACTTCATTGCAAGCCTTGGAGTAGTTCTATTTGCTTCATTAATCATGCATATAGTTCCTTTTGGCAATATTTTATTTATTTCAGCTCTGTCTTTATTGTTCCTTTCCTTATGTTGATTTCAGGTTCGCCTGGTTCTTGTTTTTGTGAAGTCCTGAGATGCATTATTAGGTTATTTATTAAATGTTTTTCTAGGTTTTCAAAATTTAGTATCTTTAAACGTCCTTGTTAGAAGCGTCTCTTCTCTTTGCTTGAGAGTTTAATACAAGTTGGAGTGAGTAGAAGAAGAGAAGGGATGTAGGGTTAAGCCAGCCCCTTTGGGGGGGGTTGCCTCGGGCGAATGTTGACTGATAAATTGGGCTCACGGAGCCTGCGTGCTCCTTTTCTCCTGCCTCCTGTAAAATGGCTACAGACGGGAACCTTGGTTCTGTAAGTTTATTTAAACATTAAAGCTGTATATATTCTTTAATATCTGCCTTGCATTTATTTACGCCGATACAAAGGGAGAGGAAACTGGGATTGGTATATAAAATAAAATTGTTTTAACAATAAACAAATAAAATTAAACTTTAGAAAAAGATAAAAGAGTCTGATATAATGCTTCCACTTTCACTTGATTCTAGAGTATTGCCACCATTTTTAAGAAGACATATGCCCATGACTGTAAGTTTATTCTTAAAGTCAACTGTTGCTTCTTAAATCATCCCATCTGTCTTTAAATTGGAAAATGAAATCCATTTACAATAAGCATTATAATTAATAGGTAATTACTACTACTACTACTGTTATTATTTTACTAAAGTTTGACCTTTCCTTTGTTCTTGCTGGTTTATTTACTTTTAGTTTGGATGTTTTCCATGCTCCCAAATTTCATTTGTTTTCTTCCCTGTGCACAAGATTTCTTTAAGATTTTTTATGAAGATGACTCCTGATCGTAAACTGCTTTGTATTGTGCTTGTCATGGCTTTATTTCTTCCTTAATCTTGATGGTATTAGTTCTGGGAATAGTTATCTAGTTTTACAGGGTTTTTAGTTTTTATTTATTTATTTTCCCCAATGACTTCATGTTCATAATTCTAAGGTCTCTAGTAATTTTTAGTCTACAAGACTATGTTTCCAGTTGGAGTTTTTACTGTACACCTATTATTTCTTCAATATATGTAAACTTGAGGGTGCTGCTTTCTTTGCAGGTTTCATAAGAATAGAAGATTTCTAGTAGATCAGGCAGATGTTCTGTAGATGGTGCCATCTATAGGATATACCCCTGTAATTATTCCTCTTGTTTTTTATCAACGATATATGCTTTGAAAGGATGTGTCCTTCCCTCATACATGTGGTGTCCATGCACTTCCTGTTGGCTCTCTCTGCTCTCGTGGTAGGGGCAGAAGTCCAGGAATGGGTCTTCAGAACTCCCATGTACTTGCCGTATCTGTTTGGAACCTAGTTGTTGACTTGAAGGTTTTTTTTTATTGCCCCTCCTTTTGGGGCTGAGGCTGTTAGTTAGTGGCAGAACTTCTTTCTACACAGTTGATACTGGCCATTCCGGTTCCATGTAGAAAAAGAAGCATGTAATATTGTCAGCAATGAGTAATAGTAAAAAGGAATCAAAATAAAGTAAAAAAATAAAAACATGTCAATGATCACATCTAGAACTATCACAGAGATAACAGGAATTGTAGGAGCAGAAATAGCCAAGGCATCTCAAATATAATAAATAAATAATAGAAGAGAAGAAAATGACTAGAGAAAGAAGATTTAAAGTGAAAATTGTGCTGCCTCTTTTTTTTTTAATTTTTTTTCCTCCCCTTTTGGGAGAGACCCAGAGGGAGCAGAGCTCCTAGTGAAATCGGGAAAAGCATAGTAATAATTATAATGAGATAGATAGATAACATAGATAGAGATGTAGACAGATACATAGTTACACAGACAGACAAACAAATAGATGATAGAATGTTGTTACTGGGAGGGGAGACAAGAGGAGAAAGGAGAGAAAAATAAAAATACCTGAGAAAAAGTTTAAAAAAACATATGCTCACATAAATCGATGTTTTATAACATTGCATTACTTTTTTAAATAATAATAAAATATTGTCCGACTGCGTAGTTGTGAGCGCATGTGTGGATGTTTATTACCTCAACTTCAGTCAGTCTGCACGTCCTCCTTGGGCTATATGCCTCTTGAAGAGTGTAAGGCTGGAAACTTCACCTTCTTTACTGTGTGTCGTTCACCAGTCAGTCAGTGAAAGCGACCAGGCTTGTGTTGGATCTGGTTGGAATGGCTTTCTTTTTTTTCTACTCACCATTAAAAAGTAGCAGAGGACCAAAGTTCTTTAGGTTGGAATTTTATCTCAAAAGATTAGCTCAATTGATTCCTGGAACTATGCTTGCTGATATCCTTCCAACTAAATGCCAAGCTCCCTGGAACTCTGAAGTCCAAAAGGAAGGGTGCACACCATGCTGTATTGGGTGAGGGGGGGCCACCTGTGTGCTTAGCATCCCTCTGACCATGGTTTCCGAGGCTAAGGAGCTGAAAATATCTGTGTGCTCGCTCAGTCTCCAAGTCCTCCCTTGCTGACATCTGAAGTCAGCAGTCTGAAAGGGAATCTAGGCTCCACTCTCTTCTGGGTCTCCTACCCAAATTCCATAGGATGTGTTTTTTCGTTGATCTCACTTCTGTCGTGTTTCACCAGGGTAGGCTGAACTGCCTAGGAGATGCTGACTGGGTAATATAGCAATACTTCTGAGTTCCAAGGGAAAGAAAAATACAGGAACTCATTTCCCAAAGCAGCACACTGAGGAAATACCTTCTCAAGATCATTGTTATAGCTCTCACCCTTCCCTCCAGCTCACACTTGAGAAATCAGAGTGTTTTCTTGCCCTGGGAGCCATTGAGCTGTGCAGCCCTGGAATGGCTCACCCCAAACTGCTCTTCTCAGCATCTTTGCCAGTTTTTCCTGATGGTGGCTCCCCCTTTCTTCTATTACCTATACATTCTGCTGCCGTACTGAACTCAAGTGTACTCAGCTCTGCACAGTACTCTGCCTGTCTATTCTGTTATCACAGTTTAGGTTTCTCCATGTCTCTGCCCACTGTGAAAGCTCCGTGTCTCCCCGTCTCCAGCTGTTTGCTGAGCAGCTGCTGCTCACCTCTAACCCACCATCTTAAGTTCTACATCTTCAACCTGTTAAAAAAATTTCATCGCATATATTCTTGGTACATGGTTGTTGCTATTGGCTGAAGGAGTTCCCACAGCACATGGTATTCCTTTACATAGAGATATTTTCATACAAGTATGTTGAGCAAACCTTCTATTGTCCTGCCCACCCCTTTCTCCATGCCATGCCCCTTAATCTGCCCTGCTTGGTAAAGGAATTTCCCTGACTGTTGATGTTGGGAAAGCAAAGAAGAAACAGCTAAGTGTAAAAAAAAGGAGGGGGGAGATCCAGGTGAGTGATCATACAACTCAAGTCAGATGACCAAAAAAGACAGGAGAAAGGGCCAGATAAAATGTATTTTGAAAGTAGCACTAAAATATTTCTGGCAGGATAGCCTTGGGGGCCTCCTAAAAAGGCAGTTGAAGAGGACTCATTTTCTTATTTTCTTCTTTCTTTTTGTGTTTTGAGAATAAAGCTCGGATGAAATGAAAAAGAAAGAACAAATGGGGAGATCTGAGTTCAGTTCTGGACAATTTCTAAATTTGAGATGTCTGTTGAACACCTAAGTATAAGTGCAAAGGAAGCATCATGTGCAGACAGGGCACCGAGCTTGCAAATGTACAGGAGTCACCAGTACATCGGGGGTGTTTTTTTTTTAAAGATTTATTTATTTATTATGTATACAACATTTATTTCATGTATGCTTGCAGGCCAGAAGAGGGCACCAGATCTCACCATAGATGGCTGTGAGCCACCATGTGGTTGCCGGGAATTAAACTCAGGACCTCTGGAAGAGCAGTCAGTACTCTAAACCTCTGAGCCATCTCTCCAGCCCCATCGGGGGTGTTTTTATTGTGCTGTTCCACTTATTAAGAAAGTCAGAGTATATAAAGGTAGGTTCAGGGACTGCTCTTATTTAAAGTAGTGGAAATGAAGGAGAATTAGCAGAGGAACAGAATTAGGAGAGAAAGAGAAGCCACTGAAACAAACAAAAGCAGAGTGTATGGGAAGAAGAGATTTCATGAAGAAAGGAATGGTTTCCTGTGTCAAATGCACTGAGCCTCGTGAGGGACTGCAGCACGGAGGATCCATGACCATAGGTGACTTTGGAAGACAGTGCCTGGGGAGCAGCTGTTTGCCATGTTTCTGAGGGCATGTAAGGGACAAAGAGTGGCAAGGAAAAAAGCAAGCCTAGGGATATTCTGCTGGGGGAAAAACTTCAAAAACAGCAAGGTGGCTAGAAATGTGGATCAGAAGAAGTGGGTACAGATGCCTGCAGGTGGCAAAGAAAATGGTGAAACATGTGGATGGTTTTCATTTTTCCTCAGTAAAATAAGGGCAAGGATGATAAAGAAGATGTGTAGAGTTTAAGATAAAAACAGTAATTTCAGAAAGTGAAATCTGAATAGATTAAGAAGATGGGATGATCTTATGAATGGTCTGTTTCCACCTTGGGTTGACAGTCAAGGGCTCAAAGGGATGTAGTTAAGAATAGCTATGGCCTCAGCTCAGCAGGTGTGCAGAAATGGGAACTCCCCTAGCTCAGACCTGAAGGAAGTGGAGAGCAAGCTTTAACTAGTGGTGTGTGTGTGTGTGTGTGCGCATGCTTGTAGGGAGTGTTTTCTCAATCAGAAAGACCTTCCTAGCTGAAGATGTATTTGAGAGGTGCTAAGCATAAGATTAAGCAGGCGCATCGTAATGTGTGCGTAGAAATGGTAACACAAACAAAAGTGAGAAAAATCTAGATTCAAGTGTCCTTTCTGAAAAGAGAGGACCATAGAAGAGGGGGGTAATCAAAGCAGGAAGCTTAAAACTGGGACTATCAAGCTACAGAGTGATAACAGGTTTAGGTTATGACAATAGCGATTCATCTCTAGGCTAATGTTATTGGAGATGAGGTCACATTTCTGATAGACCAGGAATCGGTGTTGAGCACCAGTTGATTCCGAGGCAAACGATGTGATCACTGGGTTTGAAGGTCTAATTTTGAAGAAGCTAAATAGCTGCACAAAAAGTGTTAGTTAAGCCTGAAGTCATGAAGGGGTGGAAGAAATGGGGCGAACATAGCCAAAATAATGTACAAAATAAAGTGTGCTAGACATGACATAGGACTGTTCTTTTGCAATTTTTTTTTAATGTGGCCCTGACATTACTGGATACCAGAGACCAGTAACTCCACTTTAGAAAGAACGAGATTCAGGGCAAGGGAGTTTAAGTACCATGACCAAGAAACATTCTAAGTCCGAACTTTGATCTCTTAGCCACCATGCCCAGCTGTTTTGACGGGTGCAGCCATTATGATTGACTAGGTGAAATTAACAACCAGCTCTGCGATGTGAATGCTGGATCTATGGGATTAGAGGCTGTAGAAAACAATATTGAGTGAGAAGCCCAGCACTATACATGATCTCGTCTAATCCTCGCATTAATCCTGTGTGTTAAGTAATTTGGCTGGATCATGGGGCCAGGAATTCGCAGAACTCTCATGTGAAACAGCTCACTCTGCCCGCTCTACAACTACTTCTGCTAGCTCTGGGTCGCCATCACTTTCTCAGAGATGCACCGGGGCCACTTTAAGAAGACTCTGAGTGGTTTTGAATAAATATACTAATAAGCAAACTGTTGCTAGTTGTTTCTTTTTTGGAATCTAACAGGAAAAAAAAAGTCTCCTAATTCCTAGGTTTCCATGGGAACATTTGTCAGCACAGAATGTTGCATTCTTCCTGCCATGGAATGTTCTCTCCAGAAATCCATGCATTCATTCACTTCACTATTATTTACTGAGCAAAGAGTCTGTGCAAGTGCTGTGCTGGCGACAGAGGATACTATCTAACAAGAACCCCTCCCCACCCCTGCCCCAGTTCTACAGTGAAGTGTCAACCTGCTGCCTATAGCAAACACTTCAGCTGCTCCACAGGGCTTTCTGAGCCTGGTGCAACTTAAGACGTAGCATTTGGTCTAGAACACACGCTATCTCTGAGGAACGTTGGTTACCTAAGAGATCAGTCGTCTCCCTGATGGTTTGGCACAAAGCATGACCAGCCATAGAGCCCTGGGGATGGAATCTTAGAGCACGACTCTAGAGAAAAAGAACCAGGGTATTTTCCAAACAGGCAACTTCTATTCCAAATGGTCCAGTTTGGAAGATGGATTTTAAAATGCCTGTCCCTATGTGGCATGTGATTGCTGTGTGGTCCCTCAATCACCACCCGTCTTTTTCTAGAAAATTTGCTTTAGCATGTGCCATATAAGCACTTCTGGCCCTAGGGCCACAAATTCTTCTTCTAGGATGCCAGGCAATGCTGAAGCAGCAGAGGCCCTGGGCTCTGGCTTTGAGGACAATTGGCCGTGCAACTAATGCTTGAGAAGAATCCCACTCTGGTCAGGCTGGAGCTAAAATGGCAGTGTCGTAGCGAGCATTTTTACATGCTAAGAAATTCCTGCACTTTCACCGCGTGATGCCAAGAAGGGCACTATAAATTAGTGCAAACTCACCTGGTGCTGCCCCAGGGAGGGGGCAGGGGCTGCGGAATGCGAACCTTTATCTCCAGGTCCATGAAGACACTAACCGGTGTACTTCCTGGCTGCAGTAAGAGTGGTCCCCACTTTCCTCTGAATTCAAACCGTGAGTCACACTGCAATTTAAGAATTACCCTCTTTGTCCCTTATATTTGCAAAAACTAAGGGAGACAAACCAAAGCACAGGCTTTCTTGGTCTAAAAGCGGTAAAGAAAATCCCATATTTTATTGGGATTTAAAGACTGAAAGATTAAAAAAAGTCTGCAACATGTGTTATTCTTACATTCTGTCTGAAGATAGATTAAATTTGAGTCATTTCTGTACTTGTGAGACGACACGGCGAGTCTGTACGTTTATAGTTTCAGGGAAGGTTAGGGGAAGGTAATTCCAGTTTTGGAATAAGAGAGGTGGCACAACCTTTGCGATCTGCCACTCCCCGTGGGGCCGAGGGCGGGGCCGGTCCTCCTTTCTCCCGGTTGCTAGCAGCGTCCCTCCGCCTGTCGCCGCGCTCCAGGCAGCCGCCAGGGGTGCTGCGTTTCCCACCTGCACCTGCGGTTAGGAGTGGCCCCACCTCCTAGTCTGCTAGCGCTGGTGCCTCCGACTCCTAAAGCGCTTGGGGTGGGGGTACCGGCCCCTGAAAGGGATAGGGCAGGAGGGCCTTCGCATCTCCCCAGGCTGGGTAGGGTTTGCTAGCACTCGATCCCTGGTGCTGCCCTCTCCTTACCCCGAGGGCACGCCCTCCAGCTTTGCTTTGGGTGATCCAGCCCTGCAGATCCTGTGCCTCCCTGGATCTCCAAAGCCTGGCACGCCCACTATCGCTGCCGGCACGGGGACCAAGGCTTCCAAGTTAAAGCACTCTATTCACCCTCGCGGGCGCCAGTGACACTCCACAACCCGGCCAGGTGCCCAAACTCCAGGTGCAGTACAAAGAGGCCTGCCCTTTCCTGGTCCTTGCCGCTGCCACACCCGCTCGTGTCCACCACCCCCTGCCCACGGTGGTGGCCGGACGCGGATACTCCCCCGCCGCCCCCATAGCGTCGATCAAATCCACCCAGCGCTCTCCGAAATCCCACGAGCCCAGGCCTCCGACTGCCGCTCTACCGCCCTCCGCGTCCAGCACTGGCCAAGAAGCCCCCCAACCCCCCGCCGCCAGCCGCTCCCCCTCGGTCCCGGCCCCTCCTCCAGGCCCTCCTTCTTCTCGCCCCTCCCCAGCCGGGGTGGGAGCGGCGGCAGCTGGAAGGGAAGGGATGAGGTCATCCTCTCCCTCAGAGTCAGCTGGTGGAGGAGAGGCTGCGGGAGGAGGGAGCGCGCGCAAGGGGAGGAGAGGAATGTGCATGTCCGAGGAGCGCCGCGGCGGCCGCTGCTGCTCCTGCTGCTGGCGGCCGCGGCGGCTCGTGCTGAAGCCGCGGGGCCGG
>NC_022031.1:55101826-55167402 GCF_000317375.1 Microtus ochrogaster
CGGCCCGGGCGGCGGGGCGGGCTCAGCGGCGCTGTGCCTGCGCCTGGGAAGGGAGCAGCGGCGCTACTCGCTGTGGGACTGCCTCTGGATCTTGGCCGCCGTGGCCGTGTACTTCGCGGACGTGGGAACTGACATCTGGCTCGCCGTGGACTACTACCTGCGCGGCCAGCGCTGGTGGTTTGGGCTCACGCTCTTTTTCGTGGTGCTGGGCTCGCTCTCTGTGCAAGTGTTCAGCTTCCGCTGGTTTGTGCACGATTTCAGCACCGAGGACAGCGCCACGGCCATGGCCTCCAGCTGCCAGCAGCCCGGACCGGATTGCAAGACAGTGGTCAGCGGTGGGTCTGCAGTTGGGGAAGGCGAGGCTCGCCCTTCTACGCCGCAGAGGCAAGCATCCAACGCCAGCAAGAGCAACATCGCCGCCACCAACAGTGGCAGCATCAGCAACGAGGCCACCCGGACCAGCAGCAAACACAGGTCTGCGTCCTGTTCCTTCTGCATCTGGCTTCTGCAGTCCCTCATCCACATCTTGCAGCTCGGGCAAGTCTGGAGGTACTGTATCAGGATGGGGGTCGATGGGAACTACTGCCTCTCCTATATGCCCACTGCTCTGATTTCGTATGAAATCGTCCAAGATGATTTTGGTAGTAAGCCTAGTCTCTCTTTGGGTTTCTTTCTTTTCTAAAGTGTTCCCACCTTTCTCTTCTTCCTTCCTCTCTCCCTCCCAGCCTTTCTATCTACCTACCTATTCAGGTTAGGTGAGGAAAGAGAAATCAGGGAAGGGCATGGACATGAACATGTTTGAGGTCTTTCATGCATCCTGTCTTCTCACGGGCTTGCCGGCTTTCTGTCTATGCTACAACTTCTCCCCAGATAGTAGACACACTAATTCATTAGTAGGGGGTTCCTGTCACACTTTCTAAAAGCCATTATTCCTTACCTCACATTTGTGGTGTGCAGCACTTGGTATGCTTTTCTTTGTTCTGGGGGTAAAATTACTAATTTTAGTTAAATAGGAATTATTACTGCCCAAAGGGACCCACACTTGAATAATGATTGCCAAAGAAGTACTATGCTCAAAGTAGTGTTAATATCTGATTTAACATATATATAACATGAATCAAGATATAATCATTTTATGTAGTGTGTATATATGTGTGTGCGTGTACAAGTGATCAGGTTTTATGATACCTGAACTGATATAGAATACTTCCAATTTCTTTGTGGTATCCCCATGTCTACTTCCACACGTAACTGAGAGCCTTTGGAACAGGGGTAGTAAGCACACTGGGTAAACGTTAACTGCGCTTGGCGTTTTCATTGGTTGACTTGCTGCTTATCACTCTCTCTACCAAGTCTCTGCATAGTTATCACTTCCACTTATAAAGTAAACTACAAGTAAAATACTAAACTCGTTGCGGGAGAGTTGGCATCCCTCAGCCATCACTGCATGGACCTAGGAGTGTAGCGGAACAATATGCTCAGAAATGTGTTCCTTTGACTTTCATGTGTTTAGAATTTTTGGAAAGCGATGTTTAATGCATAGAAAGTATGTGTGTCAAAGAACATACAGACTAATACCCTAGAGACTCCTTGGTTTCAAGATGGCTTAGTAAATGTGTAGTGCAATGTGTGGGAACTTCCCACCAAGTGCACCGACACTGGTCAGTGTTTTAAAATTTTCACCTGTAGTTGTGTTTATGATCAAGTACATCGGGGGTCATTGACATGATGAAGCATCCCATGAAGAAACAGCTCAGAGCATCTGTAGAATAGGTTTGCTAACTTCTTATTCTTTCTGGCGAACAGCAGGGTTCTCCACCTGAGCAGAGTGAGTGTAACAATTCCACTGCATTTCTTAGGACCCATGTTTGTAAAGTTGGGTGAGCATGGTCATAGATACCAATCTCTTGCTTTGGAAAATACATAGAGGAGACACCTTCTGGGAACGTGATGCACAGTGTGTTGTCAGGCATATTGATGTGGAAACTCAAGGAGACTTTCTAAAACACCAGCAGCTGTGGCAGCTCTCTTTCCCACAGAGGACTTCGGCAAGACCCAGAGTTGGGAATTCTTCTATTATGAGGAAGAACTATAAGGCTTATTTAATTATTGAAATGATTTGATGGCTTGAATTACATGGTTAGCAAATTTAATCTAGCAGTGTGCTACAGAGAGTTTACTATTCTATTTGGTAACTTTATAAAACATTTTAAAATCACTCCCTTTTAACTATCTCTATATCTATCATGCCAGCGCTTCTTAGGTATAGTCACTGATAAACTGTGCCGTGTCTCCTACAGATTGATATTTCCGGAAAAGCATGTGGTATCAAACTCAGTGAACTGAAGAGTAATTTCAATTAGAGTGTTTATTAGACTTTCGAATCTAAACACTTTCCCAACTGGAAACAATGTTTCATTTCTCCAGGAAATCATATTCAGAAAGTGAGAAGCAGGAAAACCGTGGCACAAATGTCTCACTGAGACAACAGCCACTGGGTCAGTGGGTCTAGAAGAATCCCTGAGAGGACGAGGGACAAAAGGGTAGGCTTGAGAGCAGAAAGGAAATGACAGGCTGTCAGACAGGTGCACTAATTGACTCAGCCCTTGGAGGAACACATGACCCCAGTTTTATTATGCATCCCTGCAAATCCTGAGAGACTTTGAGGTTAATTTTGATAATAGGCTCACCTGGGTGGAACTGTTCTTTTTGGAAATTCCAGATCTTTTTCATTGTGGTCAAATGACGTGTTCACTATGCAAATCAGAATTGTTACTTAACCCATTATTTTCTGTTGATCAAAAATTTTGAGGAATCCATAGTAATCTGGTAGAACTGTGATCCAAAAATGGCATCTTTATTTTCTGAAAACGTGCTTTTAAGTTCTTGGACATAAGGAAGAGAACTATAAAGAATGAGAATAATTGTGAAATTTAATGCTCAGATACTTTCTGATATGTTTCAACTTCTCTGTGCTAAACATTAAATGGAACTTTAGTGGAGGAGGGTGTGCCTTTCATAATATGTAATAAAAAGGACACAGCTAAGATGATTGTATTAGAAACAGTGTAATATGTTAGACCACCATAGATCCTCCAATTAGAAGTATCCCTTGGCCTCTCCCCATTCTACTTTTCTATGAATTCTACCCAAAGACTGCACTAACCCCAGGGTACCAATGGTTTAAAGCTCAGAGGGTGTTATTCATGTTTTAACCAGCTACTGTCTTGAATAAGATAGATTTTTATCAAGATTGCTAACTTTTCATTGCATTGTCATGAAACTGTAGTTATTTTAGGGAAGGATCAGAGTCTAAAATATTTCTGTAGATAAAAATCTTTTTAAAAAATAACATCCATGTGTTTGTTTATTCTGAAATAAGCCATTTGAAATGCTGTGAACTAAATTTGCATGTATTATACATGCATTATGAATACAACTGCTAAAAGCAATGATACATGTTCATTTTAATTAAAGTTTACTAATGAGAAATTAATGGAAGCTTTTAAAGTCATAGAAAGTGGTGCTGAGAAGGAGCCATGCAAAATAATGAAGTGAGCTTTTGCTAGCACGTGGAAAGAGCAACCATGGATTTAGGGAACTGTGCCCGCAAATGAAGAAGAGCATGCCTCTTTATTATTCTCTTTACATAATTCCAGAATGACTAAGAATGCATGTCAGTCAGTGAGCATCACAATGGCACATCTACTAACTAGGCCTGTAACAATGTGGTCTCCGAAGAAAAGTTATTCTATGCTATCTCTAAGGTTGGGTAAAAACTGTGCTGGTAATGTCATCAGGAAACTTAAAATTCTCAGCTTTTAATCTCATACATTTACAGGAAACTGGAAGGGAATGGTTAGTATCCTTCTGTATAAGAAAACTGGCTTACAATAACTGTTTTCTAGGGTCACCCTGATACTGAACATATTATCTAGCATTCAGCAGCAGGTTTATCTTACTCTAAAGCTTACGTTCATTCTGGATCATTAGCTAACTCCCGTTATTTCACAAAAATATGTGAAAACAATGATTTTTCTGCACTAAGATTGGCAAGGTAGAAAGGGAGTTGAAGTTCATATCAGTGGAGGACTCTTCGCAGTGGGCACACATCGGACAAGTCCAGCACTACTCTTGCTACCTTACGCGGTTGTTGCATTGAGTTTTGGCAGCATAGCATGATTCTGTGGTGGCTTTTAGGATTAGGTGGTACAACGTATGTGAATATGCAGGTAGTGCTTGTAAATAAATGATATTGGCCCTGGAGAGAAAGACAAAGTGGGAAGCAGAATGAAGGCCACACTGTAAAACATCTGCTTCACTGCATCAACACTAATCCTGCATCCTGATGTGGTTTAGGCAATACTGAATGACTGTTTTCTGTACATTTGTGCTCCTTCTTTGTGCATATTTATTATTTAGTTCTTTCAACCTATATTAAGTACCTACTGTGTGCAATGCACTGCTCCAGATACATCTTCCTGAGATGAATAAAATATACTTCTTGGTATCTGCTCCCGCATGAGGAAGACAGGATATAAACAGATAACATCAAAATAAGGCTAAGTCCAGGAAGAGAAATTCAAGCAATTGTGATGGTTCATGTGGAGAAGGAGATGTCCACATAAAGGTTTAAATGATGAGAAAAAAATTATGATTCACTTTATAGCCTTGAGTACAGCAAAGCACAAATGCTCAGGGCAGAAAGTGAACAGGGTGTACTGTAGGCACCCAAACACGTGGTTGGGAGGAGAAGCCAGAAACGAGACTGAGTAATTCTTTGTACTAGATAATGAAAAGGAATGAGATTTTAGTCTGAAGTCAAGGAGTCACCTCTGAACGATTATAGAGAACAGTGGTTTGCAAACGTGTTACAACATCGTTTTATTCGAAGCAAATGTTCTCAATTGAAAGTCTCAGAAGAGATGTCACCCTTTCCTCCGATTCAACAATGTTTCTTCCATTCATGAAATCCATGGACCTCACAGGGCTTGATTTGGGGTATTATTGTAAAGAACATGTAAAGAAAGCCAATACAATAGTTATTTCTCAGAGAAACAGACAGTTTAACTCCACCTATACAATCTACAAAAGAAAACTCTGGAGCACAGTGTATTTGGGTAATTTTTGTTGTTTTAAGAGCTCCTCCCTAGGCTTTAGTGGACGCTGCCCTATATAATTTCTATTTCCTAATCTGCTATAAGCGAGTTTGCGAGTACTTTAAAATCTCTAAAAAGCTGTTCTACTTTTCATTCGATCCTTAACTCATGTTCGACGTAGCACTTTCATTTTGTATATATGGAAATTAAGACAGAGACCTCTAAGTTTTATCTGAATTTACAAATAATAAATTTTATCTGAAGGTCACATGGTTTTTCACATTCTAACATAGAATTTAATATTCCCAGTTGAGGGAAGGAAGCAAGCCAAAAATGACCAATGAAGTTGAGTTAATATTGTAGTTACCAGAGAAGTAGGGGGGGGGTGCTCTGATGAGAGCTGAAGGGTTGTGATGGAAAGAGGCTTTGGAGTTTCATGGAGACACTCTGGCAAAATGTGTAGGACTACCAGATAAAGATGTTACTTCTTGGTAGAGTGCTTTTGACTCTGTATCAAGAAAACAAAAAACAGACAGAAAAACAAAAAGAATGGGAGTCACTAAAAGAGATTTTCAAAGGAATTGTGCAATCTGACATAGTCACAAACAGGCAGTGGCTCTCTTATCGGGGTGCCTCAGCAATGGGCAAGAAAGCTAGTTAAAGACAGGCTTGAGATACGTTGACTGTCAGTGGAGGGGTGCAGTGGAAGCTTATCTTCCAGGCATGAGCTTTTGTGACCATTTTTATCATTATACTCAGTTTCCTGAAATCCAGTAATTGTGCTGCTTTAAAAGCTATCGTCTTGTAGAGCTGTCTTCTTCCCTTGAGGCTCACAAATCCCTACAAGGATGGTGAGTAGCCCCTGAGTCAACTGATGGGTCTAAATCCACACACAGTCAGAGAGCTAGTAGCTCCCTGTGCATTTCCTTGGATCTCTGTATGAGTTGCAGTGATTTACACATAAGCCATATGGTGGATATAACTATGTATCCTTTTGATAACTAAAGGAAACATCCAAAATTATTTCCATTTCCTTGAACCATATTTTCTTCACGAGAGTGAAAATCTTACGTTCGTTATTCTTCTGTAGCATCTCAGCGTATCTTAGCATGGCAGTTGAATATAGCTCTTATATGAGTGTATGCATGCTCAGATTTGAACATTATCCACTAATTGTTTAAGCAGTAGTAACTTTGAAAGGTTTTGATCAGTCTCTTTTTTTAAAAAAAAAATCTTTTTACTGGAGTTTGAGGGATGGCTCGGTATTAAGAGTCCTGACTACTCTTGTGGAGGACCTGGTTTCAGTTCCCAGGATCCACCATGCAGCTCACAACTATCTGTGACTGCAGTCTCGGGAGATCTGACTTACTTCTACTGGCACCAGGCATGCATGTCGTGCTCTGATGCAAACACTCAGCACATAAAATAAAATAATAAAATAAAATAGAATAAAACTTTAAAAAATCTTATTGACCAAATTTATTTCCAATACATTTGCTATTAAGTGTTTTGTATTTTGCATTCTAAGTAAGAAACTACAGAGTCCAGAAGTCTAAATAATACAGATGACTTATTTAGCCGTGCAGTGGCTTGTCTTTACATACTTACGAGCTAATCAGAATAACCATTTCTTTGGCTTGTTTTACAAAGTCACGTGGCATACTAACTGGACCTTGGGATTTCAGACAGAATCTGTGGTGTTACAGCGTGAGGTGTGAGGTAGCAGACAGAACCATTCATGAGAATGTGTTTATCAGGTCAGAGTTTCCAGTTTTGATGAGCTGTTAGGTCGTGTTCAACAATTCTCAGGTGCCCTTGATATGTTTGATGAGGCTACTTCTTGAGTCTGACCGCCTTTACCAAGAGCTCATTCTAGAAAGGTGTCTCTGATACCTTTATTAGCATAAAGCATGGCACCCTCACTGGGCACGTCATGAACTGTGGGTAAAACCCAGGCTGCTTCTCCTTTCCTTATGGGTATGTAACTGAGCTTGCAGCTTGTTTTTATGGTTTCTAACAGTAGAGAGCATTGGAAAGGCGCGGCATTTTTCTAGAAAGAATAGAACAAATCAGCCTACCTCTTTTTCACATTGCTGGTCTTAGAAAAGGGGAGGGCTATGCTTCAATTTTATGGTCACTCTCTGAGGGGGGGGCAATGCATCTACAAGACCAGATTGCTGCTCTTCTCTTGCTGACATAACAGTAAGTAAGGGCAAGCTTTGGGGTTCATATTTTTATTTGTCTTATGTATATTTCACTGATAATATGCCTCGATGTGGTATTAGCTGGGCACTTGGGGGGCTTTCAATCTCTTTTTCAGAATTTGTAACCTTCCTAACATGAAGCATAATTTTATATGCACGATATGCATAGAGAAATGCAGATGGCAAAGGACCCCGAAGAGAGGCTCAAGAAACAAGTCGGTGATCTAAACTGACACTATTAGATTTTTTTTTATATAACTCCCAAGTAGAGGGATAAATTTATAGTTAGATTGCCACTGATAGGAATATTTAGAGACACATTTATCCTCTTTAACTGTACTTGGCTTCAGATGAGATGGTTTAGCCATACAGAAGCTGAAAATCCACCTATGTATGTGGGAACATGTGTAACTCTTTGCATGAGAAATAGCACAACTTCCATAATGGCTCACTAGATCTTTGGGTTCATCCTTCCTATTCTTAGTTTCTGGTGTAAAGGATACCCTTGATCCAAAATATTATTTAAGGTTCTTTCCAGGTCTAAAATTCTGATTCTGTTCTTGCTACAAATCCTTTTGTTTCTGATACCCAGAGTGTATATACCAGGAAGCCCATATTAATTCCTTCAGGGCCCTTGAGTGAGACTCCTTTTCTTTCTGTAAGTCACAAGAGATTTACAGTGATCTTTTAGGAGCTGATAGTAATGGAGTTAGAACTCCCATGAGCTGACATGACTTACACATAAAGAGGAAATCATAAACTGTAAAGCACCTGCCTTTATGTCCTTTTCAAATTTTAGTTCCGATCAAATAAAGCTATTCCCATCAAAACACATACTTCAGTATTTGAAATGGATGCTTAAAATGCCGAACTCACCAATTCCAAAATGTATACCATACAGACTTGTGGATTCAAAATTGCCATCTACACATAGTGTGGACAGCTGGAACGCTGTCATTAACAAATCAGAACAGTGCTTCACGGGCTTCGAAGGGGATCCCTGCAATGCCAGCAAGAAGACTGTTGCCAAAGCTCAATTTGCTTCACAATTAAAAGTGTGTCATGGGTTATCCTGTCTCTGATAGTGTGATCTCTGTGAAGATACCATACCCAAGCTTATGCCAGGGCATGTTGCCCTCTGCTGGAAAGGATCAGCGCATTACCCTTTCTTGGATGGAAAGTACCTGCATGCCTGAATTGTCAGTTCTAATTCTATGCCAACATTAGAGATTTGAAAAGTAACAAAACCTTTAAGCCCCTATTTTAAGATTTTCTGAAGAGAGAATTACGTGAAACTATGCTGTGTGTTCTAGTCTTTGGGGTTCATAAATCAACAGTTTGAACGGGCTCCACTTCTTTTGCTCAGTTTACACACATGCTGTATTTCCCTGCCAGGGGATTCCTTTGTACAAACACAACAGTGGGCAGTGTGTGGGGTGTGTGAGGATGAGTCAAGCAGAATCACCCACACGTAGAAAAGTGAGAAAGACCTGGAGTAAGCCTTGAAAAGCCTTTTGATGACTTTGCATTGACAAAGTCACCTATCTGAGATACAAATGTGAGTGATTTCATTTCTGTTAAAACATGACTTCCCTTTTTCCTTTGCAGCTTTGACAATAGGTATGATAGAGACCTCAGTTTGAGGCTCGATTCTTTTATCTAACCAGGCCTTCTATCTTCCCAGTAGCAGAGAGTAAAAGTCAAGGAGGCAGTTGGAGCAAAACGGTCCCAAGGCAGTCTCCCATTGTGCCAATCATCAGTTCCTGGCACGGGCACAGTGCCATTGAGATAGCGATAAGGAAGAGATGATCTTCAGGGTGGCAGGGAAAAGAATTTGGAAAGGCTTCTTTTGTTTTAATAGACTTTCGGCATGTTAATTAATTTCCTGTTTTGCAAAAGTACAATTAATAACCATCATCTTAAAAAATGTAGGTCAATTCAAAAAGGCTTCCCTCAAACCATTTATCACCACTGGAGCCGTTACCTTAGCACAATGAGGAGTGTGTCTCCCGGGGCTTTGTATTTCCAGGGGACACGCTCCTATTAGAAGTGGAAGTCACGGGTAACCTGCTGGGGGTTTTGCTGAGAAATTGATGGTCTGGTTCAAAATGTATTCTAGGCTTGAGAGAGTAGCCTGGCACCAAATATTTAGAGTATGCACTTTAGATGTGTTCAAATTTTGAAAACCAACCAACAACGATCGGCTAACATACTATTACTTACCTTCCTTGAGGTTAAAATCACCTGAGTAGAGAGAGGCAGGAGCCTGGTTTTGTTTTTTTTTTAATCAGATAGGCATAGGCAGACTCAGAAACTTTAGAAATATCACTGAGTTGCATTCTCTTGTTTGCTAATAGGCAATATAGGAGCTATTCATAAAATCCACTTCTACTAGCTGGAGAAAGAAAAAAAAACTAGTAATGAGAGAAATAAAAAACAGAGAATTTTATTTCATAACTAGGTTGTTTTGCAAATCTTAGAACCAGGAGTGGGGATGTGATACTGAAGGCATGAACAAACTATATGACCACAGAACTTAGACTTCATCAGTCTGGCCGAGTTCTTCTCAGAGGAGTGTGTTCTGTTGGCAGAACAAGCAAAGTTGTAGTTGTAAACATAATCAGGCCAATGAGACGGACTTGCTGTTGAGAGCACCAGCAGGCACTGCGCTCTGAGGTTCTCCAAGTTGAGATTTTGTCTTATCAGAAGAAGGCAAGAAGTCACTTTTCAGAGGGTCCAGCCAACATACGTCATTAACGGAGAAAATATAGAACAAGGGCCAGGCATAAACTCGTGGTAAAAGTTGAGAGTCCCTTAATCCAAGAGACTCCTTAGAGAACCAAAGTGGTTTAGATTTCCCCTTTTAAAGTGGAGTTCTGAATGTTTGCCTACACACAATGAGACAATTTAGGGAAAGGGTCCAAGTTCCAACTTGTGTATTTCCAATGTGCCTTAGACACATTCCTGATTGTAATTTGATGCAGTATTTTGGAATAATTTTATTCATGAAGTCAAGTTGAAGCTTCTAAGGAAAACAGAGTCTCCGCTCCACCCTGGACATAAAGAATGGCAATCCGCCTCAGAAATAGGACCTTGAGTGGATAGTGAACACAAGGAGTTGAAGAAGTATTAGGCAGCACCTGTTATTTCAGAGAAGGAGCCTCTCATATTATGTGGTCAGGAAAGGTTAATTGGAACGGGACATTAATAGAACATGGATGATCCAGTCATTGTAACTGTCTTTGGCTCCAAAGTTAACCTATCTAACATGGCAGTGATTTTTGCTTAAGAACTAAGAGTACGTCTTGAGTGTGTGTGTGTGTGTGTGTGTGTGTGTGTGTGTGTGTGTGTGTGTGATGGTGGGGGGCATGCATGCCACAAGTTGCCCATGGAGGTCAGAGGACAACTTTATAAAGTTGGTTCTCTCCTTCCTACTTTATATGGCTTCCAGGGATTGAACTCAGGTCAACAGCTTGTGTATTCCCCGAGCCTTCTATCCTGCCCCGTGTCTGTACATTAGAATAAAATAATAGCAAGAATGATGAGTTGGTGCATCCATACCTGTGTCCATATCCATTTTCCCCACTTCCATTAGCATTCTAGAGAAATGTGGCTATACCAGAAATGTTACTAAGTACTTTTCTCATGCCCTCTTCACCCAACCTGTGGTGTGGCTGTCTTATCGCTTAGGTGCCAGGGTCCCCACCCCTTAGATTCTAGGACATGACTGTTGAGTCCTCACTGGGAGAGCGGCTGTTTATCAAGTAGGTTGTGGTAATGCCCCAAGGCTCTGGACTTCTATGAATTTTTGATGGTTAGCTACCATTGACACATGGCTAACAATCACTTAATTAATTAAATAATTAAATGTATCTGCAGATAATTAAAATGTATATGCTTCCTACTGAGATGTGAAGTGAGTGTCAGACACATGGGGGCTTTGAAGACTTGGTATGAAAAAGGAATAATAGAAGTCTATAAATCATTTCACAGTAGTTACAGATTAAATTTATGATGATTTAGGTGTATCATGTTAAATAAAATATATGATTAAAATGAATTTCACTTGTTTTATTTTAATATATACACACACACACATTAGTGCTTTGTGTATGCTAAGCATACAGTAAACTGCAAGCTCAGCCCTCTTTTTCCTGTTTTACAGCACGGTTATTACATAAATTACACATGGGTTTTACATTCTGTTTCTATTAGACATTGCTAGGTTTAAGAATGTCAGATCTTCTTGAGGAAAAAGAGAGAAGTCTAAAATGAAGTGTTTCAAATAACTAGTAAGAATTTACTGAAAGTGACCAGGGGAAGGACCGTGTGGTATTTCCCTCCTTTAGTCAGGTCAGTAATGGAGGTTATAAAACAGATTACCTACTGATGTATGCTAACTCTTTGGGAGACAAAATTCCCTTCTATGTGAAAGTTTATTGTGGTTCCTACCTTTCTCATGCTTAATCCTTAATGGCAAAGTGGGCTTCTCTGGCATACAGCAAACATCATTTGATGAGGACAATTAAGGATGATATTTTTGCAAGCACCACTGTAGCATCATCCTGCTGGGCATTCCCATCTGAAGATCTCCCATCTGAAGATGAACCAACTGAGTCCAGAAAAGGCTAGAGACTTGCTGGGGTGCACAGTGCTACCAAAGAGCCAAGAGCTGTGCCCACTTACAGCATTGCTTTGCCAAGCCTCATGCTTCCCTCCCGTATTACTGTTCCGAGATTAATACAAGACAGTGAGGTGGAAAAGCGTTTCCCTACCTTTCAAGCTTTCTCTCTTCTTCCTCAAGAAGCTCTGACATTCCCAAGCCTAGAAATTTCTAATAGAAACAGAATGTAAACCACATATGTAATTTTATGTAAAAACAGGGCATGTAGCTTGCTGTATGTTTAGCATACACAAAGCATTCATGTATACACACACACACACACACACACACATGCACGCACAGGCACACACACACTCTTGCTGATGACCTCAGGGGGTTTGCTTTTACTATAACACCAGTGAAGACTAGTCAAGTCTAACTATAAAATTTTCTCTGATGAGAATAGGAGACACACCGATTCTTGGCTTTGCTATTATCTTTTATAATTTAAAATGAAAGAGAGAGAAAGTTGGATGAATTTCGATGTCCCTTGTAGCTCTACACTGAACATACAACTGCTCATTATATACCTTATTGCATGTACTTGTGTACTTACGAGTACTTATGTACCCAGGCAAGCCTATCTGTTGTATTGGCCTGAGTTGTATCATATTTTTTTTATAAACTGTCACTGATATTGATGTGATAGATCAAACTTCAAGTACAGAAACTGTGGATCAATCTCTCATGCTCATTTGATACCTACTGAGAAGAAAATACATCTTGTCTCCGTTGAGAAATTTGTCACAAAAAAGTACGAAGTAAAGACTTAAGAGATGCCTCAGCCTTTAAGAGTGCTCACTGCTCTTCCAGAGGCCTGGTTTCATTTCCCAACATCCTTATTGGGTGGTTCAGAACTGCCTGGAGCTACAGATCAAGGGAGATCCAAATGTCTGATCTCCCCAGGCACCCACATTCAAGTGTCTTCATGTTCTGTCATCCAAATGTGTCATGTCTTAGTTTTAATTTGCTACCAGGGGGTACATATTTGAGAGTGTCATCTCCTCCAATGTAGGAAAATTCCATTAAACCTCTTTTTATACATGTATATATTTTATGAAAGCTTTAAAAAAAGAATACTGTGTAAGGTCCAGTCCCATGTGAATAGTATGTAATTGGCCGGTATTTATATTCTCATTTTAAGGTAGTCATGTTTCAGATATGCTTATGTTATATCTCATGAATTAAGAACTCCACCACAGGCACAAAAGCTCACAGGCACAGAAGAAATCCCTCTCTCTTCCTCCCTTACTCTCTCTCCAGTGTGTGACACTACTTGACACTCATCTCCTGAGACCTATCTCAGAGGAGCAGATTATGCAAATGCTAGATTTGTTCTTAAGTGCAAACAACCAAAAAATTTCACAAGTGGACACATTTGACAATTAGAAGTCCATTGTTGCTACTTAAAAGGTAACTCTTAAATGCGGAGATGACTTAGTTGATGAGCTCTCTAGCTACAGGCTGAGCCTACTTTATTGTTTTTCTGGCATAACAAGTTACATGGCCAGGATCATTTTTTTTTTACAATTCAATGCCCTTTTTGCAACATATAATTTACCATAGATACTAGAGTTCCAATATGTTTTATGTCAGAAAATGAGTTTTTATGTACTTACATTTTTTTAAATCCCACGTCTTATGCTTTAAGAAAAAAATCTTATCTATGTCTTCCTTACTTTTTTCTAGTGTTGTTCTATGAAAACATGCATGATCCAGTGGTTGGTCGGGTATAATATGCTGGAAAAAATGACTATGATTTCCCTTATCTCAGAATACTCGTTCAATAAATAGTATGAAGACCTCTCTTCACACAGGCCCCATGCTCACAAGATTAATAACAAGAATGTTCTGGGTTTCAAGGATTTCCCTGACTTAACAAAAGTATCTCTTATTTCTAATAATTCATGCTTCAAAGATGGCTTGTGTCGTAAAGGGCAGAGACAGGGCTGCTTGACAGAGTAGGGTAAATGGGAGTTTCTGAGTGGAAACGACAGGAATACCACGCAGAAAGCAAAGAATGGGTGTGTAAAAGAACTTAGTAAGTTTTTGAAGGGCTGACGGGAGATCTAAGCCCAGAATGCCAGTAGCTGGACCGGGGAGTTGGATCTTAACTTGACCAGTGCCATGAGTGACTTCCCAAAAGATCTGCACTTGCTTTCAGTTTTTTTAGTCACATGAATGAGTGTTGTGGAGAGACTCAGTCTGGGTGCGTATTTGCATAAAGCTGCCTTTCACCCTCAGTTTAACGCTGAGGAAGGTGTCTGTGTGCTCTTCAGAATTAGGGAAATGGAAACATGGCTGGGGAGGGCTTAGAAACTACTGAGAAGTTTCAAATCCTGTATAATGAGGGAAGGAGGGGACAGCATGGGGGTGGGCATGACGGAGTCTTCACGAGGAGTCGTATAGTAGCAGTTAAAGACTATTTAATGAGTTATTGGAAAAGGCATAAACATAAACAGAGTCGGGAACATGTTAAATAAAGATGCTTGGTAAATGCAGCCTGGGCAATTAAAAAGATTTATCAGACTACGGCTAAATACAGCGTAGTGGATAATTAATGGGCGTCTGACAACTGGGTAATAACCACCCTGAACTTGCACAATGGCGATTAACACATGTGCATGAGAAAGGGGGCTGGCTTTCGTGATTACACCAGTTAGCGAGAACATTTTCAAAGAACTCAGAGACTTGTGGAGCCCAGCCTGTTTGAGCGCCCCACCTCCTGAGTCAGAGAAGCCTAACTTTGTTATTTATTGATGGGTCTCTGGTTGAGGCTAGAAAGAGCTTGATCGGAATTCCATTCCCTCTTCGTCTATTGCTCCGGACCCAGCGTCAGAAGATTTAGTTGGATTTCTCATTCTTACTTTCAAAAGTGAACTTGTGTTTTCTGTGCAGGAATGTGAACTCCAGCCTAGACAAAGCTGTGTCGATGAAGTGCAGGCACCTCATTCAGACTATAAGGTGTGAGCCATTCAGACTATAAGGTGTGAGCCATTCAGACTATAAGGTGTGAGCCATTCAGACTATAAGGTGTGAGCCATTCAGACTATAAGGCTGTGATGGATCTGCTTCCTTTGATAGTTTTACATTATAAGCAAAAAAAAAAAAAAACAGCTCAGTAAACCACCTTCCGAGGGAGGGACTTCTGAGACCTCCTCCGTTTATTCCGTTCTATACTCATTCAAGCAGTAAATTTACAGGGGAAAAAATGGCTGGAAAGTACAGAATGTCCCTGTATCTTTCCCCAGATACCACTTTCAGGTTCCCCTCTCTTGTTAGTATGGTGCATTTGTTCCAAGTAGTGCAATTATTGACATGTTGTTGTAGGACAAAAGCCCACAGCTGCATATTCTACGTGTTTAAAGAGTGTTTATTCACAGACATATATTCACCATTACATTACTATCCAGAGTAGCTTCTGCTCTCTTTACTTCTTCTCTGCCTTCAACACAAACCCCTGGTGTTCAAACCCACAGATGTTTGTACTGTCTACAGTTTTGCCTTTCCCCAAAGTGCCCTGCAGTTGACATCATGCTGCTATGTTGTTGTCTATTGTTCTTTGATGACAGCATGCTTTGGGGGTTCCTCCATATCTTTCGGTGACTTGAAAACTAATCTCTTCAAGCTTCCGAATAACATTCCATTATATGGATTAATCCTTCGTTTATCCATTGATCAATTAAAAGATATGTCGATTGCTTCCAATTTGTATCAACTATGGGAAAAACCCTGCTATAAATATTTATATGCAGTGTTTTTCTTGGGCATACGTTTTCATCTGATTTTTGTTGACTCCAAGTAGCACAACTGCTGCATTACATAGGAATGTAATGGACGGTTTTGTAAGAAGCTGCATGCCGTGTTCCAAAATGGCCACCCCAGCCTTGCACTCCACACTTGACAAAGCTTGGGCACTTGCCCCATCTGCCAGACAAGATCTGTCTGGGGAGCAGACGAAGAATCCAGATGCTGTGCACTCATTCACGTTGCAGACACTCTACAGCTAGGTAGCTATTTATTACTTAGGTCCATGCTGCATCATATAAGTGGCATAATTAATTCTTGACAAGAAGTTATAAAATAGTGAAAAACTAAATTATCCTAGTGATACTAGAATACTGTTCCTCTGGGTAGTTGTATGAAATCATTCTAAGATATTGGGTTCTAGTACCAATTCTGTCCTTCCAGGGTGACAGAAAAACTATTAGAAGAATTTTTCCATATACTTTTGGAATTAATGATTTTTCTGGATAAATTAGCTTGCTTAGTAATTATTACTTTAAGATGTAGCTCCATGGGCTGGCAAGATAGCTCAGTTGGTACAGCTTACCTGTTGTATAAATACCACATTCTAATACCCAGCACCACATAAATCAAGGGTGGTTAGCACATACCAATAACCTCAGCACTTGGGAGGTAGAGGCAAGAGAATCAGGAGTTCAAGGCCAGCCTGGACTATATAATACCTTGTCTCGAAACAATAACCAATAACCCAAGGTAAATAAGTGCTTTTCCTTTTTGGACAAAATGATACAGTGAAAATACACATAAACACACATCACACACATACACACATACCACACACACACCACATCACATATTACACACACACACACACACACACAAACACACACACACACACACACACACACACCTGTTACTGGTGTCCTCTTGTTTCCCTTGAGGGAGGAGTGAGAAGGCAAGGTGTTAGTGGCACAGACAGTGGTTGGTAGTCAGGTAAAAGAAAAACAGAGACTCACTTACTCAGCAATGGGGAGAGAGTCTTGTATACCCTCCTCGCAACACCCAGCCTATGTTCTGATCAGGTGACATTGCATGGTTGCCCCTCATTGGCTAGGCACGATCAGGACCTCTGACAGTGCCTGTTGCTAGACTCTCAGGCAGACTCCAGTTTGTCTCCTCTCTTGGCCTTGTAGGCCTTATCTTCCTACACACGTCTTTTGAAACACTTTACATTTCTGTCAGACCCTTAGGCAACTTCTAATAGTGGCAGGCCTGCTTCATTTACCTCTGTTACACCAGGCTTTATCTCAAATGGACTTGATGGGAATTGTATACGTATGAGTGGCAGAAGATTAGTTTCCCTATCTACTGAAAGGTTCGACTAGGGTATTTGTTTGAATTGGCCATAATTGTAGCTATAACTGAGATGAATTATTTTTTGTAGTTTTTAATGGCAGAAAATGACTCACAATTTTTCTCAATTGGATGAACATTAAAAATGATGATCATGTGAGCAATTTCAGCCCTAGTTCTTTAGTTGTGTATTGTCCAGTACATTTTCATGCTTGATAGAAAGACTTTATGTTAAATGTTGTTGTCTGGTGTCTTTTGTTATTATGAACAGACACTTATTTTACTCTGTGTTACTAAGTTAGTCTCACACCTCTAAGATTTGTAGGGGTTGGTAAGGTTTGAAATTGTTGGCAGATTGTTCAGAAAACTGAAGTTTTGGGTAGTGTTTTGGTGTTTTCTGACAATTATTAAGTAGCTGTCTGTCTGGGAAAGACATTAACACCCCACAGATTTCATCAGACACAAGTAGCCATCCCGTCTGGTGGAGGCCTCCTAGTTCTTAAAGGTACTGAGACCCTTGATTTTCTTCAGCGAAAGAATGTGGTTAAAAGGGAATCACTTGTGGACAAGCTACCAGAGATTAGTCAAGGAAGTGCTTTTCAGGGCTTCCGGAGAGAGCTCTGGCTGAGGTGTGAACGCTCTGAAAATCCACATTCAAGCATGAGATGCAGTAAGAGTAAAGAATACCATTTGCTCAACACCTGAGTCTGATCTCATGGCAGTGGCCTGTGGTAAAATGCCTGCCTGCTTGCCTCCGCCCTCTGCCTCCCTCCCTCCCTCCCTCCCTCCTTCCCTCACTCCTTCCTTCCTTCCTTCCTTCCTTCCTTCCTTCCTTCTTTTTATTTCTCTATTAAACCCACAGTCACTGAGGATCTTCTGTGGTCCCACACTGGATGCAAGAAGGCATTTTCCCATAGAAGTGTAAAGATACGAAACAGAAAGTAGGAGGGAAGCAGAAAGGAGGCCGTGGCCCAGGTTCCCCAGGTCTGTGGGCAGATTTCCTGTGTGCTCCCTGGAATCTAGTATTTATGCAGGGCTTACTTGCTCAGGGGCCTCTCTCACCTTTCACAGGACAGAGCTGGCTACTCAAACTGGCCCACATTTATTAGTACATCCCTCAATGCTGCCACTCTTTCAAATGTGTCTTTTGTAAGGACAATGACAGAGTCGTTCATGATAGTCCACAGCATTTAAGACAGTGTCTGATGATGGTCGCCATAACGGTTGGTTAAAGGGATGAGATTAAAATTTAAACTACTAGAGGACTTTACACACATCCTGACAATCCATTCACAATGTCTCTATGTTCTGCTTTACGTGTGAAGGACATGTGCAGGTGGATGGTAGCACATGTCAATGCCCAGGCCAACCCTATGAAGCGTGTTCAGTGCTACACCTGATGCCTGTTAAGTTCTTTAATTTTTGTTGTTTTGAGAGACAGGGTCTCTTTGTGTAACAGTCCTAGCTGTCCTGGAACTAGCTCTGTAGACCAGGCTAACCTCAAACGCCTCAAACTCACAGAGGTCCACCTGCCTCTGCCTCCCAAGTACTGAGATTAAAGGCGTGCACCACCACCACCTGGCACCTGTTAAGTTTTACAGTAGGCATTAGGCCATGCAAGGAAGGAGCAGGCTTCTGCAGCATTGACTTTGAGCTCAGAGTGTGGGCTTGGAGAACCACATGGCGGCACAATCTTGGGAGCCCTACTTGACCTGAGATTGCCTATCGGTTTTTTTTCTGAGACCATCTCAGGAGCAGCCACGGAGAAGACTAAGTACCTTCCATCACAGAGACCTGTGTGTAGAACGTGCTCCTGCCTAGATGTTTGCAGAGAGTGACACCATGATTAATTACAGCAGGTGGTCCCTTTCATGTTTTCCCTTGTGGGGTGACAATGAGCAGATGACGGAATGTGTGCCTTTCTTTGAGGTTCTAAAACTACATTTTACCCTTGCAGCTTGGTTAAGGGATAAAAATGCTGAGCCAGCCTCTTTTCATTTGTTCCCTTGTCACTGGAACAAGAGTTTAGAGCAATCCCTCTGCCCTTTGAGACTGTCTGTAAAACAAGGTGACATTTTATGGGGTTTTGTGTTTTGTCTGTTTTAAGTTTCATTTTTATTTTATATGCATGACGGTTTTTCCTGTATGCATGGATGGGTACTGTAGGTGTACAGGTGCCTGTGGAGACCTGAAGAAGGCCTACAGTCAGATGCCTGGGCCTGGAGTGATAGGTTATTATGAGCTATCATGTAAGTGCTAAAAACTGAGCCCTGGTCCTTTGTAAGAGCAACGAATGCTCTTGACCACTGATCCATCTTCCCAGCCTCATGGAGTCTCTTCTTTTAACTATGGTCTCTCCCTTTGTGGTCCCGTCAACTCAGTGCTATATTTTTAACTAAATTTCATTTTAATTTATTTACTTTGTGTGTCTCTGTGTGTGTGTATGGGGAATGGATGGAGAGATGCATGCTCCATGTCGAGCTTGTGGGGGATGGAAAATAACATACAGGAGTCTGTTCTTCCCTTCTACTGATCCAACAACCTAGGTCTTCAGGCATGGAGGGGGTGCCTTTATCCACCCAGAGAGCTTGCCAGTCCCAGGGCTATAATCCCCTGACTTGGCTCTGCCTGACTTGCCCAAACAGCAGGAAAGCTGCCTGCTGCTGTGGTCATTCTGCTGGAGTCCTTGGTCACTAACTTGCACTTGCTGCCTGGGCCCCTCCCATCACTGCACCGTCCACTCTGCTCTACCTGTAAGATGGCTTGACAGAGTTTCACTTCCACCGTTATCCCCTGTCCCAGAGGGGACAGCATGCTCCCACACCCATGCCAGGGCCAAAGAGACAATCTCTGACTCCTTTTAATTTGCTTTTGACACTTGACTGCCGCTTGATTTAAAGGCAGTTGGTAACCTGTTTCTATGAGTATAATGGTGTCTCTTTTCATTTTGGATTTTTACCTTTTAGACACACATTCTCAAGAACGTTTAAAGCTACAGGTACTTTTACTACCTTGTGTTCATCTCCATAACTTGGAAAGGAGCTCTCAGTTTCTGATGCTAGCTAGGTATCCAACAGCAGGGAAGTCCAGCTGTGCTTTGCCCCTGCTCAGGACACTTGTGCCCTCGAAGCCTTTCTCAGGACCTTCTTTTGTAGCTGGGAAGCCTGCATGAGGTTTCCAAATGTATCACAGGATCACTGGCATTTTCTATAACTCACAGTTACTCTGTGTTTGAAACATTGCCCTGAGTCATTCATTGGAGTTGTAAAGGTCCTGCCAAGTGCTAGGCAGCCACCTGGGTCTGCTAATGTTAGGAAGATATTTTAAACTCAAGTAGGTTTTATAATGAAGTTCCTGAAAGTTCTGTGGATGTGGGAACTAAATATACCACAAATCAGCAATTTTCAGAAAAATCTGATTTAGCAGAGTTTTTTTCTTTCTGTTGTTTTCTTTTCTGGTGACACAATTTGTAGTGTTGACTTACAAATTGTCAAATTCTTGGGTTTCTTTTTTAAATTCCGTTACAAATAGGTTGAGTTGGTTTGTCTTCTAAGATTATAAAATTCTTTTACAAAATATAAATAAAAACCAGCAGCAGCCAAAGGCAAATGGAAAACTAGAGAAACACTTCGGAACACACATTTCCAAGAGCTACTTTGTCTCAAGGAAATTCTTACCAACACACCAGAAAAACTGACAAGTTATAATCCATAATAATGAGCCAAGAACATGCAGAAATAGTTGACAAAGAAAATACAGACCTGGAATCTACTGTTGTGTCTGAAGTCCTTTTTTCTTGGTGTCTAAAATGTCTGTTCGGGGTGTTGTGAAGCCAGGACAAAGCCTTTAGCCTACACATGGCCCTGGGCTGCTGCACTGGATTGAGGCTCTTAAAGTGGACCATGAAGTATTTAAGCTTTTTTAAATTGCTTTGTTTATATAGAAGATAACACAGTTGGTTCCCAAACACCCAGGCCAATTTTCATCTCTAGGTGACAGATCCTGGAAAGCTATGAAAAAAAAAAGGAGAGAAAAGAGAGAGAGAGAGAGAGAGAGAGAGAGAGAGAGAGAGAGAGAGAGAGAGGGAGAGGGAGAGGGAAAATGCAATACCTTCAAGCTTTTCATACAGTTCAGATCCCAGCGCTGCCAAGAGGAAACCCATGATGCAATGTATACTTCCGGTGCCAGCTTGTGCCCTGCTCTTCCTGGGATACTAACAGAGACTACAGTATCCTGTCCGTCTCTGTGGTTCTCCTGTTCAGCAGATGCTAGTGAGACCTCTAATGTGTCTGTTCTCTCTGTGTCCAGCTGCATGCCTTCTGGCCTTAGGACATCTGTGCTTGATGCCTTGGTCACTCCCCAAATATCTCTTACTAAGTCTTTCTCTGCACAAGCCAGTTGGAGTGGATTTGAACAAGAAAATTGTATTTTAGCACAGGGGAGATGCCAGCAGTGGTAGGGACAACAGAGGTCCATTAACAATCAAACCAAATCAAATATAGAGAAGTTGATTTATTTTCAGTTCTAGTCTCTTCACTACTAAAGAAGAGAGATTTTTATCAATTAAATCTAAATTTAATTTCAGGTCTCTCTACTAAAAAACTCATATAGTGTTGTTTTCTAGGTGCTCACTTACTTGTTCTAATAATACCTGTCCATCAATGTTTCTTCAAATTAGCTACAGTTACAGAAATCATGCATACTTGCATTTATGTGATATGTCTTTCTTAAAATAAACAAGGTCAGCTGGGCAGTGGTGGCACATGTCTGTATTCCCAGCACTTGGGAAGCAGAAGAAGGCAGATCTCTGAGTTTAAGGCCATTCTGGTCTCCAGAGTGAGTTCTAGGACACTCAGAGCTACACAGAGAGACCATGCCTTTAAAAAACATTTATGTATGTATGTATATATCCATATACATCCAAGTAATAATTGGTGATTGATTAGTTTTTAATAGGAATCACTTTATAAGGTAAGGAGATACTCTGTAGCTTCTCTCCCTCAGGGACATTCTATCCATTTGAGCAAACTGGATTGGCCCTGCATCATGTGTATCATGGTGGCACCGGAGACTGGATAACAGTGCAATATTTTTTCCACTTTAAACCAGTTTTCTTATTAAAAAGACGTGTTGCTTACTCTTAAGCAGAGCGGTTGTTCCCCTGGAAGTCCTCAGTCCTAACTCTCATATGCATGGTGGTACTCACACCCCAGAGATGATGGCGTTCAAAGACCCCCACAGCTGCTGGGATAGCACCAGCAGCCCTGACTTGACTCCAGTCAGAAATGCCACTTCTCTGACTACTGGAGAGCCAGAAATAGAGCCTGTCATAGGGGCAAACCAAAGTGATCTCATCTTCGGAGAGCATCATGTGTCTTTGTAACAAGGAGAAGGGGGTTAGGGCTGCCTCAGGTGACTGTATTTGTCAACTAATTTCAGCCTTGTCAAATTAGTAAAGAAAAAAGAAGCTGCCTTGGCAACACAGCGTGGAGAAAACCTCTGGCTGCTAAACCAGGTAGATGGTGGTTCCTGACCCCTTTGACCAGAGCAACAACTGGATGACTTCAAGAAGTAATGACGTAGGCAGTCAAGATGTCATGGTCATTCACGTAGCTACTTTTCTTAGGAATGTTGAAACGTGCACTTGATCCTGAGGTGGATTGAAGGCTGAAGTTTGAGAGACATACACTCAGTCAGCATTTGCTTTAGGGTTAGCTCACTGTAGCCCGATGCAGGGGGTTGACTGGAAGGCAGTAAGTCCATCCAGGACATAAAAAGGAGAAAAGGGGTTTATTACTTGCCACAAGTAAAAAAGCCATACAAAGATTCTCAAAGCAAAGGGCTTTTGTGGGGGAAATTAGTCGTATTCATTCAAGAAGCATTGATCCAAGCAGAGGGGGCACTTTCCTGAGCATGCTCAATTTGAGGTGGTATCACATATTCAGATTTGGTGTGAGGGACTTCCCCTACTTAGGGAATTCACTATAATAATGACCATAATTCACTCTAGGTCATTTTAAGAAGGTCAATCAGGGCGATTGGAAATTGTGGGTAGTTTTGGGTAAGCTTCACTAGAGGGTTTGGTATAAGCAGATGCTTGATTGATTTTGAAGGTGCATTGATGGGCATTTAAATGAACAGCAGCTCTTGGGACACACAGATAGTGGATGCTACATGTGTCTGCTTAGCAGCTAACAGCCCCGTCTATGAAAGAATTCCTTGGCTTCTTCAGCAACATGATTCTAAGAGAAATGGAAGCTTTTACAAGTAGTTGTACAGCCCAGGGACACTTCAGAGCTTTGGGGCTCAAATACAGAAATATTAACCTCTTGTCAAGCAAAGTGCTTTTCATCAAAATCCTCGGAAGATACACATACCTCTGAGCTCTGACAATGGAAAGAAGAAATGGCCCCCATTTTAAAAGAAAACAAACACTTTTCATTTTGGGCTTGTAAGTCTGGTCATTCTATATTCTGAGTCAGGAAAAGACTTTCTAAGATGACGGGATGCTCACAAGGGAGTTATCCCTCTGGGCAAATTCGGATGAAAATATTACCATGCTCTCACATTCTTGAAAATCTGATACCAGGAAGCAGAACTGTCTTGTGTTCCATGCTGTTTCTTGGGGAGGGGGTGCTGAATGCCTGTGGACATACGGTGGGGGGAAGTGGTCTTTGGGTTCTCTTTGGATTACGTCTCTAGCCTGCCACATCATTTGTGGGGATTCTAACTCATCTCTTGGCTGTGAGATATTTATTGGCTGTAGAGACTTGATGATGTACTGTTAGAGATCCAAGCTCAAACTGTTTTACTGCAGCTGATGCCAAAACTATATTTCTATGGGTGTTGGTGGACACAGAAGTTAAAGGATGGGGGGAAAGGTGAGTGAGCAGCATGAGCAAGATTTGACATGAGGATGCAAATAAGGGATGGAGAGGCGTGTGGTCCTGTAAAGGGAGCGCCAAGTAAAAAAACATAGCTGTCACCTCAAAGGGAGAGAGCTTACACTTAAGCCAAAAAGGGTTACACCTGGCTGTTGTTCTGAGTCCTCAAGCAGAGTGGGTATATAATGATGTAGCAGCTCAAATGAGAATGTTCTCCCCAGTCATAAATTTGATTAATTGGTCTCAAGTTGTTGAAACTGAAAAGGATCAGGAGGTGTGGCCTTATTTCAGGACGTGGGTCACTTACTTATAGCTGGAGGTTTCTCTCCCATCTGCCAGTTCCCAAATAAATGCTCAGAGGCTTAATATTACTTTGAAGGCATAAGTCACAAACAATGCCACACCAGTTTGGAATTATGATTAATAGGGTGGTATTTATTTAAAGAGGAAAAAACTTACAGATCACCGTCCCAGACAACAGCCCTCTGTGCAACCAGGAAGGGAGTCTAGTCGCCCGCGGAGCAGGAAGTGAAGAGAGCAAGGAGAGGGAAGTGGTCGCTTTTTTAAAGGGAGAGAGACCATGCCCCAATGGGCTGGTATCTCAGTGGCTATAGGCTGGAGGAGCGGAAGGACCTCCCGCAACATTACTTATAAATGCTTGGCCCATGGCTCAGGTTTATTGCCAGCTCGCTCCTACATTTAAATTAACCCAGTTCTGTTCATCTATGTATTGCCACATGGCCGTGGCTTTCACCAGTTTGCTGGCATGCTGTTTCTTGGGCGGCTGCTGGCGACTCCCATTACTCCACCTGTCTTTCTCCCTGAATTTAGTTTGGCTTTCTTGCCTAGCTAATTACTGCCTGACTATAGGCCACATTAGCTTTATTTTTCAACCAATGAGAGCAACACATATTCACTATACAGAAGGACATCCCACATCAGTCACTGTGGGTGGGCATGGTGATGTCAAAAGACTTGTATCATTCCCAGTGTCTTTCTCCAACTCCAACCTCTGGATCAAGACATGAGCTCTCAACTGTTCCTACTGCCATGCCTTTGCTCTGCCATGATGGACCCCTAACTCTCTGAAACTGTAAGCCCTAAATTAAATGCTTTATTTTAGAAGTTGCCTTGGTTATGATGTCTTATCGCAGGAATGGAAAAGTAACCAAGACAAATGGTGAAAGGCAGGAAATGTGAAGAACCTAGGGAACTGGCTTTCAAGCAGACCCACACTTGAGATAACTAATTCACCAATCCATCAGTTGTATGAATTGGTTAATTCACTCCTGAAGGAAGAGCCTTAGTCACATTTTAAACCTTTCACCTGCTCCTACATTTGATATCTTATGCTAGTGATTAATTTTCAGCGTGAGTTTTGTAGGGACAGACCTTGTTAAATCCAGAGCAGAGAGGGAAAGAGATGTCATAAAATTCAAGAAGGTGATGCTGTAGACTGGGATTAACTGAAGTTTCTAAGAACCAAACCTAAATGGTGTTTGGAGCCCAAGGAGGACATGGTCACTCTTAGGGGAGGAGGGAAGGAGAGGCACAGATTCCAGGCTTGTAACTTCTGTCCTGTTTGTGATTTAACACAAAGCCTTCTGCTTGGGTGGGTGTTGTGAGAAAAAGATTCAGTCTTGAGGAAATGGTGGGAGAGACTGGAAAAACAAGCTGACCAGGGAAGTGTGGTGAGATCAATGTGAGGGACCTGGCCGAGTCTGGTGACATTGACCTGGCGACATTTCTGTGCTTGCACTTTTGAGATTTTTTTTTCTCTCTTCAGCAGTCAGATTCTCACACACATTCATTTAGACATGTATCAGCTCCGATCATATTTTTGTATATGATGTGCAGCTATTGGAATCAAAGATACAGGAACCTAAGGAAATTAGACAATGCTGAAAAGATAAAAAAAAATACATGATATGTTAGCTATTATCTGGTATTAAAAAGAAAACAAAAACAAAGCGTAAGGAAACTAGAATGGGAAGAGGGATTTTATTCCATGTTGAGTAACAGGTTCCATAGGTGACGACTGAGCAAACATGCGGAGAGCGTGAGGGTGGCAGCTGTGTCTGTACCTGAGGCAGAAGTGTTCCGGGAGCAGTGATAGATGTAGACGGCTGGCAAGGGAAAAGACGCATGTGTGCTGTGACGCTGACGACAAGTGATGGAGAAGAGGAAGGAGCACTTAGTGGGTCCGTCCCACGCATAGACAGAGGCAGTAAAAGTCTGATAATGAGGGTCACTCTTCTGTGGGTTTCTGTCAGTAGTACTGAGAGGATAAGCAATGAAGGAGTTTGGAAGAAGATGCTGGAGATGGGGACCAAGGCTGATCAGGGAATGAGTTGAAAAGAGGAAGAATTCATTGTAGAAGTAGTCTGGGGCCCATCCCTCATGGCCTTGAGGGACAACTGCCTTGGTTGTGTTGAGGAGGCCACCTGTATGTGGTTAGTGGCACTGAGACAATGAACAGTAGACTTCTAGTGAGTGTTGGCCACTTTTCAGTACTCTGCCAGGTCAAGGCATTGGCTCTGTCGGACAGATGCAAGTCCTATGAATGAGAGAGGTCCTCTCCCATACAGGCTATAGGGGCTGCTGCTATCTACAGTGACAGATATAAGAACCTATAAGAATCCATTCTCTAGTTTTACCATATACTACTGCCTTTGTATTGAACCTTTCTTTGCAATGCAAATGTGGGCCTGGCGTCTCTGCTCCAAACTTGCAGGTTTGGATGATCAGATGACCTTTCACCAGGAACAGCATTCACATAATTTATAAAACCCGTGTGTGGGTTTATATGGAGACACCGCACAATGTTTCATGGCAGAGAGAAACCAAAGTCACGACCTGGCCATCTGGTATGACCTATAGTTGACTTTGTACTGTCACTCAGGACCTTTGGGCTTTGCTACTCCCTGCCTGCTCTAACCTGCTTGTTAGATATGCAGATTCCTTAGGATAAAAGTTAATTAAATCATCATGTGGTGTGTGTATACTTTAAACCCGACTATTCCTGGTCTTGAGAGCTTCAGAGAAAATGGTTTTCCCCTTTACTTAAGATCATTGCTCTGAGATCCTTCTTGCTGCAAGCGGTTCTCACAGGCCTTTGCTACTTTCTTTGAGAGAAGTAGAAACATTTGTATAATTACTTTGCTCCAAAGGGGAGCTTGCATCATTTAATCGCTGCTGTGATGGGAGATCATTGCCTTTTCATCTTCTCTGTCCTTTCAAGATCCAGACCCCTTTTCTTTCCAGATAAGAAGACTGGCCTTGGAACCTGCATTCCTCCATCTACTCCCTTTCGCTTCTTTTGAGTTCAGTGGAGCTAAACAGCTCATGCTACCTGATTAATTACCCCAAAGGCTTCGCACAAGGTTTTCCAGAATCTCCCTGATATCCAGTTCAGTCGGAGTCTGACTCTTCTTGCCTGGCCTTGTGCACAGTCTTCATGAGAGTCATTCTGTGGATAAAGAAAGACTATGTCTCTGCCCCAGCACTGCAGTTTCACTTGGCAGGCAAAACACAGACACCCTTGTCGTTGGCCAAGCTATAGAAGTAATTGGACCAAGTGTGGTGACATGGATTGATAGCAATGTCTTTCCCTGGGCTTGGAGTGCCTGCACGTTGTGCTTTGTATGTATTGTTTTTAATCTGTATAATTCCTACAATATACTGTTATCCATCCCATTTTTCAAAGAGGTTGAGAGAGAAATTGAGGGTCTGCCCAGCATCATAAAATTAACAAACAAAACTAACCTTCAGGCCGGGCGGTGGTGGCGCACGCCTTTAATCCCAGCACTCGGGAGGAAGAGGCAGGTGGATCTCTGTGAGTTCGAGACCAGCCTGGTCTACAAGAGCTAGTTCCAGAACAGGCTCCAAAACCACAGAGAAACCCTGTCTCGAAAAACCAAAACCAAAAACAAAAAACAAAAAACTAACCTTCAAGTCCAGGTAAATCAGACTCCATGGAAACACTGTTAAGCTCTGTGCTAGAACCCCCTGTCAGAACGGAGACCCTCAGACCATTCATTACAAGGAGTTCTGACTGCTGACCACAGCTCACCTGCCTGCCTGATGAAGAAACCGGGAGGGGAACACTCGGGTGCAGGAGGTCAATAACACATGTAAGATATTGTCGAACTAGAACTGTACCCAGGGGAAAAGGAAGGCCCAAGTAGAACAGTTTACATCAGATGGAATACCCGGTCTTGTATGATGATATGAAAGGCTGTCGAACACGAAGGAGCACAGCATGAAGAGTATAACAAGTTCTCGCTGAGCTGTGGTTGAGTCTGAACACAAGAAATGGCTAAGTGGCCCGACAGACCTTGAAAAATAGGTAAGGGTGGGTACACCTGAGGGCCTGAAATAGGACAAAAGGGAGAAATGTGTCTGCCTGAGTGGAAAAACGGTTCGCATGGCTTACTTTTTCAATTTCTCCAAATATGTACTTATTTCTATAGGGACAATTAAGAGGAAACATCCCAGAATTTAGAGATGAAGACACAGAGCATTAGGATGGATGCCCTTTGTCTGAAATGCTTAGACATGAAAGTGTTGGGCATTTGCTTATGGTCAAAAATATTTTCACACATATATTAGAGTGTTTTGAGATGAAACTGGCATATAAATCCAAAATTCACATATGTCTCATATATACTTCATTATACATCTAGCCTTAAAGAAATTTTATACAATATTTTCAATGATTTTTATAAGAAATAAAGTTTGTATATGCTGAATCGTTGGGCTTTGGGAGTTATATCAGCGCCCTAAAATTTCAGATTTTGAGCACTTCGTGTTCTTTTAGGGAGGTATGACCAACAGTACATGAAATAGAATTTGTAAAATATTTAGCATGAAGCGTGTCCAGAAATGTAGAAGAGCTGAGCAGAGAGCAGTACCATTACCTACGCTGCCGCTGCTTATTCTGCGCTATCCAGACCCACAGACAATCGCTGCTCGTTCTTAGAGAGGAACACGCGTACACGCGTGTTTTTATCTGACTCACGTGTGAACAGCTTCTATCACATTGGACCATCTTGGGTGTATTGCACGGGAACATAGTGTCTGTGGGTTTTGCTCAGTGGTTAGTGTGTCAGGTTAGGATGAAACGACAGTTCATGAGTGGGAAGCGTGCACCGAGCTGTCACACATAAGAGCTGGGTGTTGAGGTAGCTCATGGCTGAATAAACAGAATGATTGATTTTTATTATGATTGATACTAGTGATTATCCAGACAATTAATACTCAGAGAGTCTGGGGAATAGCAATAGGTTAAATCAGTATGGCAGGACTACTGCTTTGCATTTGTATTTAAAAGCTTAACGAAAATTGTTAAAGTCTTAAATAATGATGTTTGCTTCTCTCTGTAACTGTTGTAAATTTTAAAATAGAACAAATGGATAGAGATAATTATTCTTCATTAATTTTGTCTGATTATATGATTTCAGATAATGGAGATAAAAATTCCTGAGCTATTTTGGTGTTTTGGAAAACACAGAATAGTTATTGATATTTGAAGTGAGATATTTTCTTTCTTATTTTCTCAAAATTAGTTGGGTGGACTTACTAGGCAAATATTCTAAGATTACATATAGAAGTACGTGCAATGGTATTCATATTAAGAAGGGCTTGTAGTGTCCTTCAAGGGTCTCTGTTTACCTATCCATCTTATAGGCTAACATAGGAAGAACTGGCTCATTACCTTTCTAGAGCCCCAATGTTACACCCATGCTAGCAGCAGATCTAAAGCAGAGAATCAATTTTCTTCTTTTGGCAGCTGAATAGAAAGTGTGCTTTTTATATAAATTATTTCTGGTTAACTCCATCCCTGCTGCTTCTCCCAGGCTCAGGGAAGAAGGGTTTGGACAGAGAAGATGGGAAAATCTTTGAACGCCAACTCAGGAAAAAACCCAGAACTTTGTACCCTTCCGGCATGAGGATATAATAACTAAAATGAGGTGTTTCTTAGGTGGTCTAGAAATACGTTAAATAACAATGGCTGCAAAAGTCTGATATCTAAAAATTAATGCTGAATTCCACCAGAGCAATGAGCATATTGCTCATGACAGTCACCACCAATGTTTTCTCTAATGAAACAAGGCTTTAAGTTCAGCGTCCCCCTTGTTCACCAAACGTTCTCGAGAGTCCTCGTGCAGGCTCTGCTCAAGGAGAGGCGGCAGGAAACTTTCTGGCTGGGATGCAGAGTTAAATAAAAGAGTGGTCCTTTAGTTTTTGCTACTTTTTTATTTTTGTGGAAATGGAGAGGATTTGAGGTTAGTTGTGAACAAGCTCAGCAAGTGGATGAGGTAGGGAAGAGGAACTCAGTGGAGAAGCAAACACCTGAAGATTGGCTGCAAGAAGACAGACAGTACATTTGCCATGACGCCATCTGTTCAATTCCCCTCCCCCAGCCTCTGCCGCTGCTTATTCTGTGCCTCCCAGACCCAGACATTTGCTGCTTGTTCTTAGAGAGGAACACGCGTACACGCGTGTGTTTATGTGACTCATGTGTGAACAGCTTCCATCACATTGGACCAGCTTGGGTTTGATGCACGGGAGCATATTGTCTGTGGGTTTTGCTCAGTGGTTAGTTGAACACTTCGCTTTCAACTCTGAGATAAATATGTCATACCTCACCTATGAGGAAAATTCTGTAGACTCTTTCAGTTGTTGCCTATGAGGGGAACTCTGTAGTACCAGTCTTTTTGTGCAGGAAGGACATTTGTGACTTCCTTTTGTAACTGAATTTCATTCCACTTTAAAGTCCACTCATCTGACCCAGAACAGGTTGTTTACATGTCTTGACAGTTGTGACGAGGGCGGCCATGAGCACAGTGCGCAGGTCTCTCTGGCCCGCTGACTTCATTACCTTTGGGCCGACAACTAGCAGAGCTTTGCCGGATTATAGGGCAAGCTGACCTGCTCACCCTTAATTTTAGTTTCTGAGGAACCCCATATTGTTTAATATGAGAACTTACTATTGCTGAGCTCTGAACGACAGACACCCAGGAAATGCTCAGAAAACTGTTGGGGAGAGCAACCACAATTGTTGCTGTTTTGCCTTAACAAAAACAAGCTCAACTTGAATTATTTGGAGAATATACTTGACACCAATGCTATGCTAAAGTAAAGATCTTTAAAAAGTTCTAATGCTAAAAAGAGGATTGTCTTGTATGATGGTCTTTCACAGGATTCGGCTCCCTAAAACATCCAGTTACTTGCTTGCAAAACAGCAACAATTGTGGTTGCTCTCCCCAGCTGTTTTCTGAGTATTTCCCGGGTGTCTGACATTCAGAGCTCAGCAATAGGAAGCTCTCATTGTTGTCTTCTGCATCACTACAAAGATAAAAATCTGTTCATTTAATTAAGTATGTACACCTTTAACCATGTGCCCTTCATTTGCCAAATCATGTCTCACTGAAGTTTGTGTATTTACAAATCATTGATTTTTTTTCCACTTCAATTAGCTAGCAATCGATTTTTAAGATAACCAAGTTGAAGTTTTATTTATTTATGTGTGTATTTATTAATCCATTTATTTATTAAGTTAGAAAACAATGCACTAAGTCCTTCAGGACTGTCCTAACCTAGAGTCCTGTGGGTGGGTCAGGAACTGCAGGGTTTTTTTTTTTTTAGGCTGTTTCTGTTCTGTGCATTTAATGAACGCATTGGTAATATGGCCTGAATCAGTGACATTGCCACATGGATCCAGCTGTGACTGGTCTTCTGCTCCCTCCAGCTCTATACCCCACTTCTCCACTAGACTCCAGGTGGGCTCAACTGGCATGGCCTGGGATGCTTCTCCCTGGGATATGGCCTGTTTTCACAAGACTGTTCTCCATCAACTAGAAGAATGGCGTGCTGATCCCAAGGCCACCAGAGCAGGCCTTCCAGGTGAACTGCAGCTGTGTATTTGTCTATTTTAATTGTGTGCTGTGGTTTTGGAGCCTGTCCTGGAACTAGCTCTTGTAGATCAGGCTGGTCTCGAACTCACAGAGATCCGCCTGCCTCTGCCTCCCGAGTGCTGGGATTAAAGGCGTGCGCCACTACCGCCCGGCTTGTGGAAACGTTTTTAAGAGAGCTTATTGAAATATAATCTGTATATTTTACAGTTCATCCACTTCAAATGTATAATAACTATTTTTCAGTAAATTTACAGGCTGTAAAGCATGATAACTTGTTTTTGTACCTTCAGAAAAAGAGCCTAACTATTCAAGGGCAATCAGTCTGGATTTCTGGATTCCTTTTCTACCCACTCCTGTCTGGCACATAGCAACCGCTAATTCACTGTCTATCTCCCGAAGTTTTGTGACAAAGTGTTTCATTTTTAACCTTATGGTAGCATATCATGGCCAGCAGCAGCCTATCTGTTAGGTGTGCTCACCTTGCAGGTCGCCAACCCCTCCATCTTTTGTGTGCACATTCTTCATCTTTCATTTTGTTCTGTCCTCCTCCCTGTGGTCCCCATTTTGGCTTTGCTCTAGCTGTTCCTGCCACACTGGGATACCCATTTTCTCTTCTGTACTCTGGTCCTTACTCTCAACATCCACTGGAACGTCAAGTCATCTCTACTTTAACAGCTTTTGGGTCACACAAATCAAGAACCCCAAACCTATGTAGTTAAAAGGGAGTGTGGGGGAGACCTAAGGAACCTAACTATGGGCCTTGAGCAGAACTGTCACCTGCTAAACCTGCTGGGCCTATTTCATCTCTGTTTCTCATGGTTTTTCCTCTCCCTCACCCTCTGGTTAATTTTCTACCCCATCCGTAGTATACCACTTTTCTAGTTTCCTTACCCTAATCTGTCAGCAGTGGTTCCCAATATAGCCTATAAAACATTCAGATCTGAGAATCTCAATGACAGGCTCACAATTAAGAAAACAGATTGAACTAAACTTGGCTTTGGATCTTTGAACTCTAGTAGACAGAGGTAGAGTGGTCTGGGCACTCACTACACTTACAGGAGCTGGCTCTCTCCCTGGTGACTTCTTGGTTAAAGCTGCCTTTAAGCTTCCATGCCAAGGGGTAAAAAGATCACCATAGGTTGTCCTGAGTGGTTCCCTGCTGTCTCTTTGGCCTTATAGACTTCCAGGGCTTTTCCAACTACTGAGAAGTAACATTTTTCTCTTCTTCTCTTCTCTCCTTTTGCCTCAAAATCCTCAGAGCACTGAACCCTAGAATTCTTAGCACTGATCTTTTAGGCTGCTCGTCCACTGATCAGTGAGGTTCTTGGGCTCTCCTTTCTCCCTTCCTCCTTTTCTCATAGGTACAGAAAATCTCCATCCCCCTGGAAACTGCAGAAGGAGGAGTGGGATGCTCTCCTTAGGCATCTGGCTGACCATGATCCTTCTGTTCTTACCCTTGTTAATGGCCATCTCCCTTCCCGCAACTCTTTATGGGTCTCATGTGGCATCCCAGAGGTTTTCAGTGGCCTAGTTTTCCCCTCCTGGGCTCTCCCTAAGGGAAAGCTTCAGGTCTGCTGTGCAACATGAAGGCCAAAAATCGCCTCAAAGTGTCTTCACTCTCTCTTGATTTCTGTTTTGAAATATGGAGTTTTTAAATGTTCCTCTCTAACGCACATCCTTCTCAGTCCAGGACTGAATGATTGCAGTTGCCTGATGCTGTTGTCCTCAGCTGTGACTTCTGTCATCACTGATGTATCTCAGCAGTGTATTGCTCTTCCCGCATCTCTTCTGCTCAGTTTTCTTCAATAGGGGTTGTGCACTAAATACCTAGGGGGCAGGTAATAAAAATAAAAATGGCTTTTGCATGTTTAGCAATTAGCAAAATCCTTTATATAAATAATGGTTTCTATTTTCTCAAAAGTCTAGGGACTTCTTGGTCTATATTTCCTCTTTCTAATTTTAGAGTTCACGAGAAAATTTCACTTTCCTTTTAATGTACTGACAAGGAGAAAACCAACCGTGCTAGTTCTCCCGGAGATAACAGCAAGAGGGTGACTTCAGTTCTTTAGCCCCCTTCCCTGTTAAGACCCCTCCCATTCTCCCAACATAGATTTCATTTAGGCACACTGCCATCTCTCCTGAGGCCTTCATGGAATGAGTCCCCTCGTGCCTGAGTTCATCCTTGCTCATTTTAGAGCCTAGCTCCTCTCAAGTTCCCTGCTACCATTTAAATCCTCTCTTCTGCATGCTGAGCCAACGTAATAACTATTGAGTGATGAGCTTGAATACTCTTTCTCTGAACAGACCATACTTAACATAGGTATATGTAATATCACTGATAAATACAGCTAACGGTCTAATTTAATTGCCCAAATCGTATTGCTTGCTTTCATGCTTTAGGTCCCTTTTGTAGCGGTCTTCCTCCCAGCAATATTTGTTACCATTTGGGACACTGTAGAGAGGGTTGGTTTGCCTACATGATTTAAATGAACCATACGGTAGCATCTACAGAACATCAAGACAATCAAAACATTTTAGCAAGTAATTGCTTAGTTATAGTACATATATATATGTGTGTGTGTGTAATATATATATTTAATTTAACTCAAGATGTTTTCTTTGCTTTTTAAAAACCCAAAAGATATTTAAATAGTATGGGTTTTTAAAAATTAACTTCCTTAGTTATATGTATGATCATAAAAGTACCTTTTCCTTATGAAGTCCTCATTGCTGCTTGTCTCTCTCTGGCATGATTTTTGTGCATAGGAAATGCAGAAGGAATGCATGGTGTTAGCAGTTCACTCCAGAGTCTCATGAAGCAGTTCGCATAATTTCATTATGGCAAGCAGGTGAATCTCTGAAGACAAGATATTAGCACCCATTCATAGTGGGAAAGAATGCTTTTGAGTCATGGCAACATTACCTTGGGTGATTTCACTCATTGCCTGATATATCAAGCAAAGCTGCTGCTTTGGAATTGTGAAATGATATTAACCTGAGCTGCCAGTGCACATGAATGTGTTGTAAGACCACAAAGCTTCTATGAGACTTTTATGATTTGTAAGGTGACTTCACCAGGGGTAGTCAAAGAGGTCTGGTGCATCCTTCCTTACCCACTCTGAAAAAAGAAAAGACTTTACAGAACCCCGCTAACCAGCAGCCATTAGTGTAATCAGAAAATCCCAGAAAGGCCAGTTCAAATGAAAGATACTGTGTGGTAATAGAAGGTAATAACTACAACAATGCTCAAACAAGCTTCCAGTTTGACGGTCCCGTTCAATTGTGAAATTGTGTATTTGCAAGAAAAGAACTTTCTATTGTAAAAGTTGGCGATGAGGGATCTGTTCTGTCCAACCTATTTATCTGCACCGTTGACATATGGCATATGAAGCAGCTATGAGGAACTTTTTTAAAAAAATTAACTTTAATATAAAAGGTCACCTGCTGTGGCCCCTGTACTCAACAGCATGGTGCTGGAAAGGAGACTCCATTTGTGTCTTTAGAGGGGACTCAGAATGCTTTTTGTTCTTCTGTTTGAATCAAAGATCAAAAATTTCCAATGTCTTTACTTACTTTTCAGCTTCAAGGTGAAGATTCCCTGGGAGGAGATAGGGCATCAGAGCTCGGAATGTGAGGCAGAGCTTCCATGAAGCAAGGGGGAGGGCAGGATGTCCTCTGCCCACTGTCAGGCTGCCCACTGGTGGCTTCTGCTTCTGTCAGCGCTGGTCTTTAGGGCAGATGTAATTTAGAGAGAATGCACACAATATCAAACTCAAGGGAATGTTGTTTTTAAAAATCACTTGGGCATTGTCTTAAGTCACAATAACACATCTCATAAGTGGCAGCATTAAACAGTCATGCTCATCAATGCAGAGATTCCAGGTCTCTAAAGCCAAGCATCTGTTTTTTAGTATTTGCATCTCCCTAGTGATAAGACCCAAACATACAAGAAAACCAAGCTTCATTAAGCTCAGCTCTGATCTAAACTAAACAGGTTGAAGGAGCATTTGGGGGGAAATTACTATTCATAAAATAACAAAATAAACAATCAAATAATATAAGAAATGTCCTTCCGTAAGATTTGAGGAAAGACCTGGAGTCAGTGATTGGTTACTTCACCTCAAGAATGAGTTAGAGAATGCAGGAATCCCACTGGAGAAAGGGCAGTTTCTCCTATGCTAATGGCCTGTAGCTAATAACCTCTTCCAATAATCACCATCTTCTGATGAGGAGCATTCTATTTTGTGCTGAATACCATGACTCAGATTCTAATTTACATGACCTTCAGAGTTTCAAAATTTCCAATAAAGTAACTCCCCATGGACTGGCAAGAACATGTGGCTCAAGGGACTCTCTTCGATGGGCTTCCCAGAGTGGTAGCATCATCCATCATGTGAGAGAGGGAAGGATTCTCAGTGACTTCCTAGTCCCCATTGGTTAGAGTGTTAGTTTTAATAGAACACTGGGGTTTAGAGCTGGAGAAATTGTCTGTGAACAAAAATAGGAGATAACAAGTGGATAAGTTATCACAAAATAAGCAAAAAAACAAAATACTAACACTATGGCCCATATATATGGACCTCATTTCTTGTTTTCCTACATGTCAAAGGGGGCTTGGTTTCACTGGCAGCTCATAGCATACATACACGCATACATACATACATGAGATGAGAGATGATGGCTCTGCAGTTAAGAGCATTGCCTGCTCTTCCAAAGGTCCTGAGTTCAATTCCCAGCAACCACATGGTGGTTCATAACCATCTGTAATGAGAGCTGGTGCCGTCTTGAGAAAGAGACCTAGTCAGTTGTCCTCATCAACTTAGACCATGAAACCCAATATGGACAAGTTCAGCAGAACCAATATATATGGGCAGCCCAAGCATGCTTCAGCATTTCCAGGGCACACACACACACACACACACACACACACACATATTTTTGTATATATATGTGTGTGTATATATATATTCTAGACCCTATATATCTATATATTTGTATATTCACAGGCATAAGGATGAAATTGTACCAAGAAAGAAAAAAACCTAACCCCCAAAATGGTATGAATCAGTACAACCAAGGCCACTAAAAGTGTGAGAAAAGATATAGCTGTATTGTGAGAAGTTGCAGGAGTCCCCATTCAGGAGGACAATGCTCAGTATTTGTGTGGAGAGGGACAAAGGTGTGCCTTCTCACACTCATTTCTCATTTTCCCCACCTGTTAGAGGGGCTAGGTTCATTGGCAGCTCATATAGCCTATGCTGTATGTTAAAGTATGATAACAAATAATCAGATAGTTCCGTACATCCTAAATCTCTCATACCTACTTTCATTCATTCATTCATTCACTCATTCACTGATCCACTTTTGAGACAGGTTCTCACTTTGTTGTACACAATGTATTGTGCAATGATATACACAGACAGGTTGACTGTGAACTCTCTGTCTTACAAGTGTTAGGATTACACACGTGCGCCACCATCTAGATTTTCAGAGAAAACACTACCAGGCAGGCAGATAATGTCTATTCTTAATCATGAACTCAAGTTAGGTTAGCTTGAAGCTGATGAGCCCCTGTCCTCTGTGAGGGAGGTATGCTTTTCTCTTTCAGATCATTGTTAAATCATCAGGAAAATTGAGACATATAGCATAAGACATTTTAACATTCTGGCCTCTTGAATATTCTTTATCAACAAGCATCAAATTCTATTCAATTAAATTATCTGCAGGATTATAATTTATCATTTATCTCTGAAATAGTTTATTTCCTCTTATTTCCCTTCTCAGTTAATGCCCACACCCAGACTTATGAAGTGGTCTGTGGTTTTAGGTAGAGCTAAAGGCTGCATGTCCACATCTCAAAGTTTGTGTTCGTTTTATTTTCCAGAGCTTGACTATCCACTTCCTTGGCTCTTTCATGCAAAAATTACCCAGCATGGAATGGGTTTCCCTTTAATATTTTGCCTTTTGACTCTTAACCCATACGTCCTTGAGACTGAGGGTAATGAGTTCACAGACCGCTTCATGAGCTTGGGTGTGGCCATTAATTATGAAGGAAAATAAGAGAAAATAGACTTGTTTTAGGCATAAATTATAAATTATAATTATGTAGATGAATTAATTGAATAGAATGTAATGCTTTTCATTAGAGAATACCAGAATTTAAAATTTTAAATATTTTAAAATAATATGAGTACAAATTAGCCAAATCCATATGAATTAACTAGGGGACAATCAAGAATTACTCCTTTGGAAACATACTATCCTTTTTTTTCTCATCCTTCATTTATTAACCTCTAAAGTACAACCATATTTAATTATTTTCCAAGAATCAGGCTCATAATGATTTTATTTGCGTACCAGACAGGACAGCTTTGGGGTAGAGCCTACACCATTCAATGTCTGTGATGAATTCATACCATACTTGACTTGTCCAGGTATCTTGATTGTCCATTTACCCTCCTTATTTCCTCTGTCACTTCCCTCTGCCAACTGGTGCTCTGTTGAGCATGAACTTTCTTTTTAAAGCTGCTAGTGGGACACAAAAAATGTGGTATTATCAGGAAGAGCCTCCTCTGGTAAAGGAAGAAACTTTTAGAACCAAAGGTGGATGCAGGAACAGAGAGGCAGTCTGTTTGAAAGGCTTAGCACACAAGTGAGAGAGAAAAAAGAAATGGAAGCAAAGGCATGGACTACATGGGGAGTGATAGGAGCCTTTGGACATGAGAAGAAGTTTAAATTCAGGCATTACATAATGCTCATCAGGGTTTCGCAGCAATGCAAGTCTCGTTTTTGATAACTACTAGACTTACTGCTCTCAGAATGGCCTTCAACTTGGAAGAGCGTTTCAGAAGGTGCCCAAGCTCTGCTCTTTAGAGTATTTATAACCAGGCTGAATGCACAGGCATGAGCAGGAAATAAGACCTTAGCTCCTGTATTGGAGCCAGTTCTTTCCTTCCCAACACAGAAGCAAATGCCCCTGGAGATCTAATTCATGTACACACTTCATTTTTTGTTTGGTTTTTGTTTATTAATTTTTGAAATAATATTTATTAAGAATAATAAATATTTTGCATACAATAAATATGTAGACTTTAAGTTTAATGACAAGTAGAACATGTTCATAAACTCTTTTTCCACCCCCCATTTCTTGGTTCATTCTCCTTCCCCTGGTAACCAAAAATCTATGCCTATGTGCAATCACTTGCCTAGCTACTGAAGAACTTATTGTAAACAGAGCCATTTGGCCTATATTCCTTTTGTTGATTCTTTTTCCCGAATGTGGTGCTGGTGACTAAACCCAGGGCCTCAGTCATGCTAGGCTGGGTTAGTTACACCCCAGTCCTGACATGTATCCTTAAGTGTCAGCTTCTTAGACTTCACCTTGTTAGATTCCTGTATGGTGTAATTTGTAATCATAGCTGGTTTATTTTTAATCTCCCATTCAGTTCATTTGGAGTAATTTTACTGATCATTAGTTCTGGTTCGGCTTTATTAACTTTGCCACAGTTTGAGTTATTGAGGAACCTTTGCGCAGTTGAGTAAAGACTTCTGTCAGGAGACTTGTGAGCAAGTCTGTCGGGCATTTTCCTGATTTATGGCTGATGTGGTACAGCCAACACTGTGTATGGAACAACCCCTGGTCAGGAGGTCTTAAGAAAGCAGGATGAGCAAACCACGAGCAGCATGCTGGTAAGAGCATTCCTCCATGGCATTTGCTCTTCAGTTCTTGCTTTTACATTCCTGCCTTGAATTCCTGTCCTGAGGTATAAGAAAGATAAATCATTTCCTTCCAAAGTTGAAAGTCATGGTGTTTTATCACAGAAAAAAAAGCAAATAAATTATTTTGTGCTTACATTTTACATAATGCCATAATGTGCTTTTTAATTGCTTTATCTAATACTGCATTTGGGGATCTGCCACAGTTTTTTTTTTTTTTTTAGCCTACTTTCCTATCAATAAGAACGAGTTTATTTTTTTTACTTTTTACCCCATTTTAAGCAAATCTACAACAGTGATCTTTGGACATCTGAGTACTCTAGTGCACATCCAACGTGAAAGTTAATTTGTGGGCAGTGAGTGCCTTGTCCTCTCCAAGGCTGTGGTTGCAGTTTCCTTTGTGGTCAGTAAGGTCAAGAGGCCCCGTAGCTCAGCATCCTCACCAGTGTGTGGTGTGGCCTGACTCTCAACGGTGTGCTTGTCTGTGAGCTGTGATCTAGTCCTCTCTCATTCTCTTTCTTGCTGTGTGTTTCTTTGACTGCTCTTTTGATATATTCATATACTTTTAGATTTTCATGAATTTAAGTTTTATAGGAAATATAGTTTTACTTATAAAACAAAATTAAATAGCCTTCTTAAGCACAGTCCAAGCTATCATGATCATTATCATAGTATCATAGTTTTAAAATGATCATAGTATCATTATCAAATTATCATAGTATTATTTGTATCCCTTTCCTCCTCAGTCCACCTCAGATCTCCCAGGAACAGATATTCTGTATAAGGTGTTGTTGGATGGGAATAAATCTCACTACAGAAATTACTAAACTTGTATTCAGTATTTAAAGGAAGCTTAAGAATATTCATCCATTAATGCTTTTTCCTCAATGTAACAATCATCTCTCAAAACATAGGTCATATATACCACTACCAGCGACAGATGTACAAAGCAATATGAGCAACAGATTAATATTTAGAGAGCAAGATCGTGGTACTGTCCTACATGGAGGATTCCGACCTCCATTTCTGATACCCTGGATAAATTTCATAAGAGATAATTGGTTGGAGAAAGAGAACTGGGACAAGAGGTAAATTCCTACCACCAGTTCCATCTGAAGCAAGAGATAAGATATCAGTCACACTGCAAACTGTCTACTCATTGTCGCAAACATGCCTGGACCAAACAGTGAGGAGTGACTGTGATAATCTGACCACCACACCCGGTGGAGTTCAGGCACAAGTGTTTCACTACATGATAAAAATAAGACCATAGCAATTTGGAATGTACAAAAAACATTTAAATAGCATATTTTCATAAGCATGACATGTATTTCTTATAAACATGAAGTTTAGGAAAATATAAGCCACTGTATTTATTATCCCTAGTTTTGTACCTTTTTAAAATTGAAATATAAGGATGGAGATTAAGAGTGATAAAAAAGAATTAGTATCAAAGCTCCAAGTGGTTCTGAGCCCACTGCTTGGTCCCACTGTTCATTGTGAGCTCCAGCTCACGTCATCAAGTAGTTCTCTGGAACATGACGTCATCTCATTGAATGTTCACACTGTTCATTGTGAGCTCCAGCTCACATCATCAAGTTGTTCTTTGGAACATGACATAATCCCATTTGATGCTTCAGTGCACGAATTTGACATGTTTTATATAACCATGTACCAAATGCCTCCACTGTTGTTTTCCTGACAAATAACAATTAAGCATTTTGTGAATAATTCTTTCTAGAGGTCTTCTTTTTTAAAAAAAAATAAATTCCCAGAAGTATAATTACTGGGTCAGAATATGAAGATTGTTAAGGTCCCATGAGAGAGGGAGGCAAATTGCCCATCTTATCGCAAATGTATTCTAATAGCACCAATGTCTACTTAAACAAAAATTATTTCCGTTCTTATGACAGAAAAGTAGTTTTGACATTCACATCACCTGGGAAGCTACTTGTGAACAGGAAATATAAGACAATAGGGTGCTTTCCCAAGAACTGTTGAGCAAGAACACAGCCTCACCAGAGGTTAATGGGTTGGGGTTTCCAGGCCGTTTTATTATCTCTCCAGAGAGTTTCACGGTCTGAAATCTGGTAAGATGTTCACTCAGTACTGTTTCTCTTCCCTTTGAAGAACAAATGGCAGTTTTTAAACAAAATATTTGAGTCAGGTAAAAACTAAGAAGCTAATACATCAGCTGTGAAAATTCTGTATTGTTTGTAAGGAATGGTAATTGAATGCTCAGTTATCATTTAGACTCCAAACTTACTTCTTTTGTGTTTTGAGTTTTTGTTTGGTTGGATTGTTTTGGTTTGGTTTCTTGAGACACGGTTTCTCTAATAGCCCTCACTGTCCTGGAACTCACTCTGTAGACCAGGCTGGCCTCGAATTCACCTACTTTGCCTCCCAAGTGCTGGGATTAATAGTGTATGCCACCATACCCTGTTCAAAATTATCTTACAAAAAACAAAGGCTTATTTTTTGATTCTGTCCAAATTTCATATTAAATCTAATAATGGTACTTAACCAGACAAAACAGTGAAAATGAATACAAAAGATGCATGAACAGGAACCAGGAGCATCATTTACTAAGAAGTGGAGAGCTCAGTAGCAGAGCTCTTTTCCAGAATGCCTGAGGCCGTATGTTCAGGGCTGCACTAGAGAGAGGATTTTGTGACTGACACTGAGATCCAGTTCCAGTTCATCCCTAACTAGATTTGATCCAAGGCCTGTTACTTTAGGGCCACAGCTTTTGCTGCTCCCCCTTGAAATCAGATTTCTCTTATTTAGAATGTGAACTCAGAGGTTTGGGATGAAAAGGGAAGAGCATAGAGTCTCCTCTTTAGAGGTGTCTCTTAACTAGTAATTTTCTTTCTGTCCCTCCTCCCTGAGAGAGTCCAGGCTTCTGCTGGGTTGATCTTTCTGTGCTCACATGATTGAGAATGATCAAAACTCAAGGTGCACATGAGGAGGAACCATGACTGTCTTAATTGAAATTATAGAATCTAAGTAGTGGCCTTTCCAGGATCCACTTCCCATGCCCCCAGTTTAAAAAGAGGATGGTGTCTTTATGTTTTACTAACCTGCAAGCAATTCTTCGTCCAGGTGTGGTGTAGAAGCCCTCAAAGAATGGACTCTCTCGGTGTCCTCGCCTCACGGCCTTTCTTCTGAGGGGTTGGGTGATGGCGAATTAGCTCTTTATTTCTCAGAATGCTGGAACCTGAATGGGAGAAATATTCAAAGACCATTCAGTGCCCTGAGTACCTTCAAAAAGCCTGCACATCAGCACTTGGTCTCCTAGGCAGAGAAGAGGCCAGTTAGCATCTGTTCTTAAGAGAGCGGTCTATGCTGATATGTGTACACTCTTGTGGTAAAGATGAAAACCACGTGAGTTGAATGAAATCACTTGTTTGTTTAGACTTTACATTGCACGGCACATTCTGAGGACATTCCACAAGTTTCCATAGAAAAGCAGCATACCTGGGCTAGCAACACTTTCTCTTTCTCGAAAGATTTATTTTGATGCCAAATTTTAAATACCTACTAACTGCCCACCCAGGTCTGATACCCTTCTTAACATGAAGACAAGGATCAAGTCCTTAATGTAGATGGATCAAATATTTGCTTTGCCACTAATTGGCTGGTTCAGTGTTTTCTTAATTCTGTGTAAATCTACTCAGGAAAAGGAAAGCCGCACTTTTTAAATTCATGGAGATATTAACATTACAGACAAATCAATGATACGGGGGAACTGGCAGTTCATGTTGGCTTAGTGTATACTTTTGATGAGAGTGTATTCCCAGGGAAGGTAAACACATTGATAAGCTCATTGTTCTTGATCTGCCAACACAGTTTCTATTGAATTTCATTCAGCTCCAGGCACAGATTAAAGAGTATATGGCCATTGATTGTGTTGAGGGCTCTTAATGACAAGGGCGGTTGAATTTCTCTCTCTGTACACAGGGAAAGTAGTAGCATTTTTGCCCTACCCATAACATAGCCTTGGATTTGTAACTCTGTTTTTAGATTCTGTTCCCAGTCCAGTAATTACTTCAAGAAATGTGTTCATAATTATCCTTAAACATTTAATATTGTTGTTGAAACAAGACAGTGCAAGTCATGGTTTTGAACTGTATACATTTCAAGAAGGTATCATTGCTTGGTATCATTTTGATGTTGTAAGGTTTTCTATGTATAATGTCCATTGTGTGTTATGAATGTAAATCCCAGCCAAATGCAATGTTCACAAATAATGGTGGAACTTTTTCTACTTTCTATTACGTAAGGTTTTAGAAATTAAAAATTCATCAGAAAAAAATAATATAATACTAGATAACAAGTTCTCTCCAAATGAACAAACTATTCAGTAGGATATTCTTAACACTTCCCAGTTCTCATGTGGTAATTACAGATCTCATATAATCCCTTGCATATTGACGTTGCTAAGCAAAGTCTCCTGGGGATGCTTTCAGGAGAAATATACTGGAGCCAGAGTCCTATTCATGAAAACACCATTCTTTAGAAGGGTAAGAAACCCATTTCCATCATTAAAGTCTTTAGTGGTAGCAAATAACCTAAACTCACTTAAAACACTTCAGTCAGATGCAATAGTACTTCATTAAAATGCAGCTTGGTGATTGAGAAGGAAAGGGGTCAATTAAGCAGAGATTTTAAGGGAATGTATTGACTGAGGAACATCACCGTTAAATTTACATTCTCATAGCTCAGAAGGTGCTGCGAGTGTACAAGCTACAACTTCAGTGTGAGCGTGGGAGGATGGGCACGTCTTCAAGATGGCCAGTGAAGCTCCTCTCTCTTCCATACTAGACTGACAAATGGCTTATCATTCTTAGTCTCTCTGCAGACCAGAAACATATTCCCAGAGAAACGGATTTCATCCCTCGGGACCTGGGTCAGCAGGTCCAAAGAAAAGCAGGTTTTGAGGTGGAGGACAAAAAAAATCAGACTACTAAGCTGCTCACTGGTCGGTGAGACTCCCATGCCTCCCACTCTCACACCGCCAGTGAGTCTGCAGTGGGCTGACTCCATCGATATTCCTTAAAAGAGAAACAACCCCAGAGAAAGGAAGGAGCAGGGGCAGGAGGTGAGCAGACTGGTGAAGCTAAATAGAAGTCAAATACTCTCACTCTGAGCAAGAGACACAAGCTATTTAAGTGTAAGAGATTTCTTAAAGAAAACACAATAGACAGTTATAAGAAAAAATAAATTAAACATATATCTGAAGAGGTGCTTATAATATAAATGTTTGATTCTATTGTAGCATCAATATCAGAAAATGATGATGATACACAAAGAAAAGATGCTAATTGTTTTGACCAAGCTTATGAGTCTCCTACATCGTAGGATAAAAAATTAATTAGCTAAGTTAAATTAAAACTGAAAGAGAAAGGAGGCATTTTTTGATGATTATCTCAAAAAGCTTAGCACGAGGAACTGAACTCCCCAAGAAGAAACAGATAAAACCACAAGATATTCAATAAACACCACGTAAAACTGTGAAGGGTGCAGAATTCTAAATTTTTAAATGGACCACCAAATGTTTAGTTTAATTAATAATAAAACCCACAGCCTAATCATTGTTAAATACCAGAATAACAAGAATCCATAATAAATCTTCAGTATCAAAGTGAAAGATGCTTCATCTCAAAGGAGGAGCAGTCAATGTTGGCATCAGCATTAAGTAACAGAGACCTTAGAATGGCTTCCTAAATTCTGAGAGTTACATGATTTTCAATAAAAACATTCTTTGTTTAACCAAGAATATATCTTTCAAGCAAAGCAGCAGACTCGATACTTTTAGATCCTCAAGAACTTAACAAATATTCAAACTACCTCTCAACCTGTCTGAGACACTTTAGGCAAATAAGGAACTTAATGGAGAAGGAATAAGATTAGGAGGCAATTCTGAGCACAGGCAGGTGGCCATTGGGAGTGGACATCACTGTGGGAAAGTAGCATCCATGGAAAAACATGGGATAAAGCATTATTGTTTAGGTGTACTTGGAAAAAAAAATCTTGGTAGATATTTGTTTCCATATGTTAGAAAACACACAGGGGTGAGATTAACAATTGATGTGTAAGAAAAGCACCCAGTTGTAAAATGAGGAAATTTTGGGTTAAAATGAATGCACAATGATTCATTAGTAATCATAGCACATCGAATCATAGATGTATATGCTACTTATGGAATATATATATATATATATATATGTAACATAGTCCACATGCGAAGGTGAGGGAAGGGATAGGGAATCTTTACCTTCTCCAATAGACAATCAATCATATAAAATCCAATAGTACAGAGAAAGAGCTTTAAGAAATAACCAAAAGGAGTTGAAAGTAAGATTGACCATCTAAGCTAGAAAATAACGAAACATGAGCTTGATTTTGTCCCATTATGTATGTCTTCTGATAAGGCTTAATTTTTTAAAAAATAAGCTTTAAACATCATTAAAGAAATGTAGAAAAAGGAAAATGATTCTTATCCAGAGTGTTCAGGGAGCCAAAATCTTGTTATACCTTTGTAGGTCAGGGTGTAGATTTCAACCTTGCAAAGGTCTGTATCAACACAGTAAGTAATTGTTCAGTATAAAACAGTCCCCAAGAAGATTGTTCACAACAGCAACTACTGAAGCCTAGAATTCCAAATGTAGTTGCAGATCATAAAACACACAGCAAGATCTTTACAGACAAGCATCACATATCCTTCCAAACAACTACTCAGTAAATATGTATAATCATTTTATTATGCTTTAAGGCTTATGCTGTGCTAGTAGGTAATTTACTGTCCTGTCATCTTAACTAAAATACTATCTGGAGAGCTAATAGATGAAATAATCCCTTGACCATCAAACCAAGCAGTCCATGGGAAAGCCCTTGGACTTGGAATGAAATCTGGAGGAAGGTAAGAGCAAGTCTCTCTCCACCTCTGCTTGCTGTCCCAGAATGGAGGAGCTGAAATGTTTTCATTTGATACATATGGCTGCAGAGTAGAACAGGCCCATGTTTCCAAGTTGCAATAATGATTGCAGGCATTCACTGGACAGAGTTTGGAAGCACTTGCTACTGCCAATCAATTACTCTGAGTTAGCTACTGATATACACCCTCATTTTATCATCGCCCACTCTTTTCACCATTAATCACTGACACGCTGCAAAGTTAATAGTCAAGGTCTAAGCAACATTTTGGTCACATTTTTCCCTTAAACTCTGCTGTATTTAGTGGTCTCAAAAAGCTTTCATGATGTGGTGTCTACACTTCCCCATTCCTACCTTCTGCCCTACCTTGGGTCTACAGAAGAGCTGATTTACATTGGGAAGAGCCTATGCATTTACATTATATATTGCTGCCAGTCCCTTATGCATCGCTCTCAGAGAACGTTGTTTCTTGTCTTCTCCTGACACTTGGCACAGTCTACTCTAGCTCTGGGAAACAGACTCAAGGGACTGGAAGGTTAAGGACATAAACCACTATGTTTATTTATTCGGATCCCAACACCAGCGTTTCCCAGCATGTTACAGACAAGCAAGTGCCTATCAGAGCCGATTAAAATAAGTGACTTAGGACTAGTGACATAGTTCGTCTGTTAAGAACTCTTGCATTCTATCAAGCTTGATGACCAGATGGGGAAGGGAAGAATCAACTTCTGAAAGTTGTCTTCTGATCTCCATATCCTCTTCATTACACAAAATAATAGGTAAATGAATATTTAAAAAGGGCTAATGAATCCTTTGATGGAGTGTGAACTTAGCATTCACACACTTCTGTGGTGTCATAGTAAGTGAACTATGCTTCTGAAATTCTTAAGACAACCAAATTTTTATCCACAAACTCAAGACAATAATGTCTTCTCTATGAAAGCTCTGTGGGGATTTAATAAATCAGACTATCTAAGCTCTCTCACACTGAGTTCTGTGTATGGCATGGTCATGATCACTATTTTGAAATCTGACCTTCAAACCCAGGATTGTTCTTACTACTGTGTAAATTCCCTACTAGAAACAAGGCGGGACTTTTCATGTAGTCAGTCATGAAGTGGTATCCCCATGGTTTTGAGAAATGCCTTTTTAGATTGTTTGCCAATTTGTTAACTGTGTTACTTGTTTTCTTTCTGCAGAGTTCCTTATGCTTATGTGTTTTGATCTTGATCCCTTTTCAGATGTAACCTCTGAAAAGATTTTCTCCACGTTGGGAAATCAGCCCTCCACTTTGTACATTTCTATTCTTTTTGTACAGAAGTTTATAGTTTGATTTTATCCTATTTAACTTTTCTTTATGTGCTGTATTTCGGGGGTGTCAGATCTCTAAAACCCTTTCCCAGAATAGGTCATATGTTTTGTTTTGTTTCTTCTCTATATCTGTTGCGGTGAATATCACAGACACTTGAGTTCTGTGTATGTCACTGTCATGTAGCTGTGGTCATTGATGCTTTCATCATAGAAGATGTACAATATTTCAGGTTATAAATAGGTTGACTATCTTGATTTGGATATTGTATCACAAAGAAAACATAACACCATTTTGTAGTCAATAAATATGTGCAACTATATATAATAAAAAAACAGTAACATGTAAACAAAGGAAAGAAAACCAAGTAGTGAAATTTGAAAACAAGTAATTGAAAAAAAATTCAATCTCAGAATACAGAAAGAATATTTGTTGTTGAGAGTTAAGAAAGCAATTTAGTGTTTTACTGAGTAAGACTTGACTGTATGAATTGTTGTCATTGGATAGCTAATCTACTCAGTCAAACTGGCCAGATTCTACATGAGACTTTTTTTCTGAAAAATGTGTACTATGTCTGCACATTTTAAATTGTTATTCTTAACTAACCTGTGCAATATCTGAACTATACAATTAACTATGCCCATAGAATTGTCATTCTGAGCTAGATTTCTTGACTTAGTGCTGTGCCTCTCAGAATATCATAAAAAGGCAAATTTCAAAGTGTTGCGAAGTTTGTACCTTGGCCTTGTAGGGTGCTGAATGATGCTTCGTGTTTTTCATGAAGATTCTGAAATTCCCGTGGATTTCTAATTCTGCTACCAGGAGAGAGCCTTTGTGCTGCAGTTTCAGTGGTAGAGGAATTGTCCCTTTCCCTAAAATAACCTCCCTGTCTACAGACCTGCTGGGACATGGGAAGCTCCACTAATTGCTTAAGTTTAGTGAACTCAAGTCTCCAATGTCTGCTAACACAGAAAAAGGAGAAGACTTTTATTATTTTGTGTGGGTAGCTTTTAGGTGTGGCAGCTTTCAGATCTGGCCATTATAATAAATCCATTTACTTCAGACTTTAGAGAAAGAAGATTAAAGCTCCTAACCTCATGAGCCCAAGAGGAGATGTAGGAACAATTAATGATGCAAAGGACAGCTCCTGTTTTGAAGATGACCTGAGGGGTGTCAGGTAGAGTCTCAATCATTTTAGGTGGGTTCTTAATTTGTCCCTTTGGACATTGGGATCCATAACTTATGTCACTACATTATATAACCTGCATTTTAATAAGTGAGTAGAAATATTATATAAGGAATTTAAATTAACTAAAATTAATATTTATTCTCACTAAAGTAGAGTGAGAAAGCAAAACTTTACTAGTGCCTACATCTACTTGCAGGTGGATAGGGACATGCATGTGCACAGTGGCCACTTCCATCCCATACTCCTCTTTCCAGCAGTCCGGAAACATTACAAGGAACATTACAATTCCAGAATTTAACACCTTATAAAGTTTCATAATGTTCCCACTTCAACCTGATCATGGCCTGAATTATCCATTTGACCAGCTTCAGAGTATACACACTGTATACAGCAGCCAGCCATAAGCCCCTCAGGACAGCATCATTGTTAGACGGACAGTAATGGTATGTACTTGTGTTCAAGATATCTTGTTACAATTAACCATGACCCAGAAGCATGTAAGTAGCGATGTTGGAAATTCTTAGCTAAATAGGAGCTATCGAGTGTTTCCTTTAAGCCAAGTACAAGTTATGGACTTAATGAGTAGAGAAAAAAGTCACATGCTGTGGTTGTGGGGATCACCAAACAAATAAAACCTTGGAGGCTGGGAGCTAACAAAATCAGGAAGTGCCTTTTGCAGAAATGGAAGGATCAGAATTTAATCTGTATAGCACATATGAAAAGCTCAAAGCCTGTGCGTGGTGGTATGTTCTTGCAACCCCATGTCTGGGGACTCAGAGACAGGGTAATTTCGGGGACTCATTGGCCAGCCAGACTAGCTAAAAGGTGAGTTCTGGGTCAGTGAGAGACCTTGCCTAAAATAAATTAGACTGGTCCAGGGACGCAACACATGATGTTGACCTCTGAACTTCATGTCTGCATATATCCTTATACTTCTCCACACTCATACACACACACACACACACACACACACACACACACACACACACACATATGTACAAAGAATAGGTCTTCCCATGGTATTTTGAAAAAGTGAAAGAATCTCATGGTAGTTTTGTTGTCATATCTCAACTGCCAGAAGCTATAAGCACAGTGCATGATAAGTGTTTACTGAAGCTAGAAGACAATACCTATGTGTTTGTAAAGCATAGATAGGTTTGGCACTGGTCATGACTTCAGGCATCAACTGAGAATTGTCAGATGTGCCATACACACACACACATATGCATACACACATGCATGCACACGTGCATGGACTTCAAGGGGCTCTTTCTCCCTTATCTGTGACCTGCACTAATATCCTAACCTTTCTCTATTTAGGCCACAGCCCCAGAGAAGCTTCACTGAGGAGCTTGCCCTAATGACCTGTCTTCTGGTGCGCCCAGGGAACCAGCGTCCCCTTACTAATGTTCAGCTTCCATAGACTTAAGGACCCAACCTCTTCTGTGCATCCATTCTGATGATGCTTGCTCAATATTCTCCTGCACAGTTCTGGTAGATGATCTCTGAATATAAGTGATTCCGCTTTTGTACATATGGGGCATCTAGCCTTTAACATGCTGATGCTCTTGGTTCACTGGTTTACTCAAAAGCAAAATGGAAATACCTTGAAGGCAGAGGTGGATAGTCTTCCTTGGTGTGAGAACAATGTTTTGACAAGGTCTTTTTTTACGGAACCATTGGGGCCCTATTTTAGCTTAGAAATGTACATACAAGCAAAGTGAATGGCCACTGGGCCATCCCTGAGACAGCTGGACCATTAGGCATGATATGGGACGGTGCAGGGAATTTTCTTTTCTTGTTTTTGAGGTTTCCAGAGTGAGGGGACTAAGAATAGAAAAAGAGGCCTAGAGAGATGGTTCAGTGGTTGAGAGCACATGGCTGCTTTCCCGGAGGATCTGGATTTAACTACCAACACCCACATGGCTCTCAGAACCACATGTAGCTCTAGTCTCAGGGGATCCTGACACCATTTTCTGATTTATGTGGCCACCAGTCATACACGTAACACATATACATACAGGGCAAACACTCATAAGCATGAAATAGAAATTTTCTAAAAGGAAAGGTGAGGCAAATGACATTTATCTTACTTTTTTTTATTGAAAGAAAAAAAAAGAAATTCCCGCCTCCTCCCAGCCTCCCATTTCTCTCCCCCTCCTCCCACGCTTCTCCTCCTCCCCCCACTCCTCTCCCTCTCCAGTCCAAAGAGCAGTCAGGGTTCCCTGCCCTGTGGAAAGTCCAAGGTCCTCCCCACTCCATCCAGGTCTAGGAAGGTGAGCATCCAAACTGGCTAGGCTCCCACAAAGCCAGAACATGAAGTAGGATCAAAATGCTTTATTGCATTTCAGCAGAAGTTAGCAGATGGTCCTCTGTGTTTCCAATGGAAGATGGATGATGTTTTTGAAAGCTAAAGTGATAGATTCTTTAAAATTCTCCATAGAGCACTTGCTGATTACCTCCTTCTTCCATATCCTTTAGGCTTGGAATCCAGGTCCAGTGTCTGAACTCACATGGCAGCAAAGTGGTCTTTTATTGTCTGAAGGCAAAACATTGAGAGAAGAAAAAGCCTGGTGGCAGGGAGAAAGTGGGAGGACCACGGGAGGCAGAATGGACAGGTCTATAGAAGAGAAGACAATGAAAATTCAGTGTGCTTGTTCTTCCCAAGAGCCCTTTTGTGATGAAGAGACAGAATTGCTAACTAGTCTTTATTTGAAATTGGAGTGCTGATTTGTGACAGTGTCTCAATGTGGGGCTAATGACATGTTAGAGGTATATTAATGAACCCACGGAAAGGGAGATAAAGGAGGAATCAGGGCTAATCAAAATGCCAGCTATTTTAAGACATTCCTCAACCATGTAATGACCTTCAGCCTTATTATGTACCATTAGTATTCATGATAATTATATATTTTTAAGTTTTTCTGTGTTGTAAAATATTAATCAGCAGGAACAGCAAATAAGATATTATTGCCAGAATAGTTTATATAAGGTTTTGGTAACACTAAACCTGAAAATATCATGAAATAAGTCTAAATAAAGACCTAAATTAAAAATAATATAGAAAATGTTCACAATATATGAATAAACATTAAACTTTTATGTCAAAATATAAGTGACCTAAACATTTACCTGATACGAGGTAACTGATAATTAACAAGATTTGCAGAAAAATATGATGCCCATGAGTATACCATTTGGGGCCATCCAATCCAGTTTAGTCAACAATGAGTCAAGTGTTAGATATTTAGAAATAACTTGAGGTTACAATGAGAAAAATTAATGGGAATAGGGACATGTAGGAAGTTGAATTTAGCTCTTACACAAACAAATAAGGTGAGGAGAAGACTTAGGGCTGCTGAGGCTGTGGGCCAATCAATAAACAATCTTTGTTTCTCCTTTGCTCCATGCAGGACAACTTTGGTAATCCTGGGGGCAATTAGACCTTGAATCTACACCAGTATTCCGGCTCCCTTATTCTGTTATTTGTTCATGAGGAGACTGAGAGGAATAAGAACAGGCCTGTGTCTTTAAAAGGAACGGCTTCATTTGCTCATTTCAGAAATACACCACCAAGCAGTGTTCAACACTCTTGTAGCACTGTGGATAGTATACAAGCTTGTCTTTGTCAACTTGTTATAAACTAGAGCCACCTGGAATGAGAGCGATCAAATTGAGTAACTGCCTCCATTAGACTGGCCTGTTGCTGCATTTTCTTTAAGGTGGTGGTCCCAACTCACTGAGTCTGTTGCAATCTTTAAGCATCTTAGGATGGATTGTATAAGAAAGGTAACTGAGGAAACCAAGGGAAGAAGCAAGCTAGTAAGTAATGTTTATCCATGGCCTCTGCATCATCTCCTACCTCCGCTTCCTGATTGGATTCTTGCCTTGACTTCTGTCAGTGATGGACTGTGCCATGGAAGTGCAATCCAGACAAATCCTATGCTGCCCTGAGTCAGTTTGGGTCATGGCTTTATGAAAGCAACATATAACCCAACAACGACAGAAAAACATAGGAAAAAAAAGTTAATAGGCAAATAGTGCAGATTAAACTTACATAAATTAATCATCCTACCAAAAATCATATAGTGTTAATAATGATGAATGCTCTGAAGAGAACTTAAAGAAAGACTCATACAAGGTTTCTGAACGTCACGAGGAGTGATTTGTCTCTTTGGGGGATGATGTTGAGAAACTTCAAGTAGGTAGGTTATACTTGTAGATCTTTGAAGGTGTGACCAAGGGCAGCAAAAAGTTCCAAGATGTCTTAAATAGTCAGCAGGCATGGCCATTAAAGCAAGAGAGCTCCGAGGAGTGATATCTAGGATGATTCACAGCAGAATGGGCTGAACGTTTATGAGGAGAATGAAGCTGGTTGTTTAAGAAAGCTAAAATCTTGACCATTTCATTATGGGAAGCACAGGGACTCTGTGTGAAATAAGTCTACCACAGAATGTACTGCATACCTAAGAACCGTAAACTCTAGAACTTTTAAAAAATAATATTCAATTTTTATTTAAGATTTATACTTGAGAAGAGTTCCTCTGAATTCAGTGAGAAATTAATTTCTCGTTTGCTACCTGAGTCTGCGTCTCCTCAAGTGGACACAAACTTCCTTCTTCAACAATGACCAAGTGTGACTTTCTGGGGTATTGGTTGGTTGGTTTATTATTTTTTTTTAACTTGGGGAATTGTAACATGATTATATCTTCTTGCCCTTCTCGTTCCTTCATCCAACCTGTCCCATATGCCTTTCCTTGCCCCCTTTCAAATACGTAGCCTTTTTCATTAATTTTTATTATATTTGTGCACGTATATGTACGTCCATATGCTACACATGTATATTTCTAATTATAACCTGCTCAGTCTGTATAGAGTTACTTGTCCATATGTTCATATGTTTTTGGGGCAGATCATTTGGTGTTGGAAATCCAGTTGGTGTGCTTTCCCCTGAAGAAGACAAGTCTCCCACTCCCAGCATTCCTTAGCTGCCGGTAGTTCTTTCTGTATGACAGAGGCTCTTTGAACTTTACCCTGGCCATGTTAGCATGTCTATTACTGTTGTCTTTCTTCAGCTCATGTGTAGGCAGCCATGCTGGTGAGACTTGTGGGTGGAGCTTCTGACATTCCTCGGAGACCTAAAATCTCAGAAAACTTCCTGATCCTCTGACTCCTGCAGTGTTTCCCACATTTCCTTCAGTAATGCTGAGTCTTAGGTGTGGGAATTGTCTTGTAGGTGTATCCTTCGGGATTGGGCTCCACAACTCTGCATTTTGATTGGTTGCGGTTTTCTGTAATGATATCTTTAAGTGATGAACAATAGAAGTCTCCTTGATGAGGAGTAAGGACTGTAATTATCTGTGGGTATTAAGGACAAATATTTAGAACATGGTTAGTAATTAAGCTGGTTTAGTGGTGGTTAGATGTTCTTCTAAAAGACCCACAACTTCACTAGCCCTGGGTAGCTGTTTATGTTTCTAGTACCCCACACAGTTTCTCCTTGTTAAATGAGTCTTAAGTACAATTAGAGAACCACTAGTTACTGTCAAAGACTGAGTGCCACAATGACCTCTAAGGTTATTGTTACCCTGCTGGTTGTCATTGGGGTCATAGCCTGCCAGGACTGTTGGTTCCCTCCTTTGGAAGCTTGCATGGCAATTTCTGGTACCCTGAAATGTAGTCGGAGGCTGCTTGTTTGTTCATTTCCTGGCTGTCCAGAACTGAAATAGTCACAGAAGCTGTATTATTTAAAACACTGCTTGGCCAATTATTCTAACGTATTCCTAGCAAGCTCTTACATATTAAATTAGTCCATTTCTATTAATATATGTAAAGCTAGTCCTCAGGGAGGAGGCATTAAGATCAGTGCCAGCTTGGGGGCCCCTGGAACCTGAGCCTGAAGTATATACTGTCTTTAACAATAGATACTTACATTCTACCTCTAGATCAACAGATGCAGCAAAAGCCTTTGACAAAATCCAATATGGCTTTATGATAAATGAAACAGAGAATGTAGGACAAGGGGGAACATACCTCAATCTAATACAAGCTATATATGAGAAACCCATAGTCAGCATCACCCTAAACAGAGAAAAGCCTGAAGAAATTCCACCAAAGTCAGGAGAAAGACAGGAACATGCATTGTCCCCATTTCAATATTGTGCTAGAAATACTAGTTGGCTCAATAAAGCAAGGGGAGGAAATTAAAGGAATGTAAATAGAGAAAGAACTCAAACTATCCCTCTCAATGGCATGATATTATACATTGGAGATCTCCCAAACTCTAACAGAAAACTTGTAGAAGCCATGAGGAAATTCAGCAATCTGGCAGGATGCACCATCAACTTGCACAAATCAATAACTTTTCTATACATCAATAACAATCACAGAGAGAAGGAGATCATGGACACAGTCTCGTTCTCCACCTCAAAGAAAAAAAAAAGATCTAGGAATAAACCTAATGAAGAGAAGGACCTTTGCAATGAAAACCTCAAACCTCTAAAGAGATAGTGAGTGATAACAGAAAATGGAAAGAAAATCCATGCCCATGGGTTGGAAGATTTAATGTGATGAAAATGACAGTTTTACCAAAAGCTATTTACAGGCTCAATTCAAGCCCAGTCTCAATCAAAATTCCCACCTCATTCTTCACAGAACTAGAAATAGCTGCCCTAAAATCTATAAGAAACCACAAATTACCCAAGACAGCCTAAACAATCTTGTTTTTTCGTGTGTGTGTGTGTGTGTGTGTGTGTGTGTGCGCGCGCGTGTGTGTGTGCGCGCGCCTAATACCATGGCATGCATGTGGGGGTCAGAACATGACTTGTAATAATTGTTTCTCTCAGGCACATTCTGTCAGGCTTGACGGCAAATATCCTTTTACACTGCAATACCTTGCCACCTTAGAACTTTCAAGGAAGGGGTGCTGTCATTTTCCTTGTTATTTTGTGTCATTGAGAACATAGAGAACAGACGACGTGTTTCAAATTGGAGAGTAGGGCAAGTTGCCCCATTGTAGAGTGAATTTATCATGCTCTCTTGTTTCACTTTAAGTCACATGAGATATAGTAGATTAAGTCCACAAAATGATTTCTAACACTTTGTAAAATGTACCTGTTTTTCCACTTCTGTGCCCTTTCTTGCTTGGCTGCACTCTATTTCCTAGTCCAGATAATCTGTTTAGAGATGTAGCTCTGAGAATTATAATGAATTTACTAATAGATCTTAGTAAATCTTCCAATTTAATTTTTAATATATATTTAATGAGGTTTGTGTTGTGCGTGCACATGCATGTAGACAAGTTGAAGTGAGCTGCAGACTTGTGAATGTGCACGTCACCTTTTGTAAGCCATTTGTCAATGAACATTTCAGAAATGAGTAGTTCTTTTAAAAATATGTTGGTGCATTTTTTATTATTTCTAGATATACATTATCAGTAAAATTTTAAAAAGTAACTGGATTTTTAACATGTGCTCTGACACATTGGTAATAGCAAAGCTCTAGCAGCAACAACCAGTTATTAATGTCTTTATATGTAAGATGAAATATAAGCCACACCCATTGGGTTGAGATGATAGTGGATAGTGGCACAGACCTTTAACCTTAGCGATCAGGAAGTAGAGGTAGGAAGATCACTGCAAATTCAAGGATGTCTTAGTTTATATAATGACTCCCATGCCAGCCAGGAGTTACACAGTAAGACTATGTCTTACCTTCCCCATCCCCCCAAAAATTCTAAAATAAAGGCAAGAGTAGCTCATCTTTATTATTTCCCATTATCTCTGTCCTGGGGATGGTTTAGTAGCTTTCCGAGCCTTTCTGCTAATATTGGATTCTAGCAAGTCTGTTCCACAGAATTCTGAAGGGAAGGAAGGAGGGGAAATGGCAAAAAAAAAAAATGCCCATCAGAGGTTTTATCCCTTTATAAAGATCAAATTTGAGCAGTAAATGCCGAAGCCAATATGAAGGTCATCTATTCGGGGTCACAGAAGGCCACTGGCTTGTTACTTTCTCAAAACCCTCTGCATTTTATGCCCCATTTCCAGCACAATACCAGGTAGAAGAGGTTCCAATCTCAGGTTGTCAATTCCACAAAACCTTCAGGATCTAATGGGCAGGGCATCCAGGCCAGGAAAATATCTCTTTTTTTGTGACCAGAGAAACAAGTGCACAAAAATCATTCATATTTCCCCGTGTTCTGTCTCACTGCTCTGTTGACTTGAGGTCAGTGGTGGTAAACTCTTGTCAACCAGCTAAAGACTGGAGACTGATGCGCTGCCATGAAGTGATCTTACTTGGCCTGTTTGCATTCTACATGCATGACATGAGGATATCTAAATAACAACAGGTTAGAAGAAAGGAAGCCATTTCGTGCAAGGATTTCCTGCTGTGCTCTAACCAATACAGCTTCTTACAAGAGTAGTCATCATTATCTAACTTGTCTTGACTCCAGTTTAACTTACGTAAATCTAGTATTTTACAATGCCGTGCAAGTCTCGGCTTATTGCAGCAGGCAATCCTCTTACATCCCAATAGAATGCTTGTTCCTCTCCTTTGAGTTCGTCTGGATTCTTTATTATCCAAGCACAGGTTACAGCATATCCCAGCCTGACCTCTTGGGTTGTGAATGGTTAAACAGTTGGTGTGCAAATAGTCTCCTGGGCAGAATGACCAGTGTGTTCTCTCCCCAGAACGGGGTCCACATGATCATCCCTGGAATGGGTGATGAGATTTGGCTTCAAAGCAAAGGGAGCCTAACTACACTGATGAAATGAAAATTACCCATCAGCTGATTCCACTGCAGGGAAATTACTCTGAGCTATCCAGTGTAGACTCAGTTGAAAAATGTTAGAGCAAGTGGGCGTGGGACACATGTTTGTAACGCTGGAACTTGGAAGGTTGAGACAGGAGTATGGCTATGAGTTCAAGGCTATCCTAAACTACATACCAAGGCCCTATCTTAAGAAAATAAAAATGTGTTTGTTTGTATGTTTTCTTTTTAGAGTAGAAACATAGAAGTGGATGTCAGAGAGATACTATGCAGCAAGCAGGCTTTGGAGGTGGAGGATCAGAACCTCTAATCAGGAAATATGGGTGGAAAGAAAGGAATCTGATTCCTTCCCTGAGTCTGCAGAGGGGACACAACAATGCTGACATCTTGATTTACATCCAGTTATTACACCAGACTACTGATTCAGAGAACTGTGAGAAAATAAAGACGATTGCTTAAGCCCCTGTTTGTGATAACATTTGACAGCAATGATAGGAAATTTAAGAAAACACCTCTGTGGCATATGCACTCGTTCTTAATACCCACTGATTGCATTCTCAATAGCCACGAACCGGCTCTATGGAAGCATTTTGATCACTTAGCAGAAACAGCTCATTTGAAATAGCTCTGCTCCTGCATAGGTTGGTGTCTTAGTCAGGGTTTCTATTGCTTTTAGAAAACGCCATGATCAAAAGCAGGTTGGGAAGGAAAGGGTGTGTTTCATCTTGTGCTTCCAGGTAACCCTGTATCCCAGAGGAAAGTCAGGGCAGGAGCTCCAGCAGTTCAGAAACTGGAAGCAGGAACTGAAGCAGAGGCCATGGAGAAACACTGCTCACTGGCTTTTTCTTGTGGCTTGCTCAGCCTACTTTGCTATAGCATCTAGCGCTACATGCCCCAAGGGTGGTACCATCTGCCGATAGGCTGAGCTTCCTCCATCAATAATCCATCAAGAAAATGTCCTGCAGTCTTGACTACAGGCAACATGATGGGAGCATTTTTCAGTTGACGTTGCTCTTCCTAGACATTAGCCAGAACACTTGGGTTTCTTGGCTTTCCAACATGTTTGTTGCCAACAGCCATGTGGCCAGCAAAGAGCAAAATGAACAGCTTGTTTGTCTGTCAGAATGCAGGAGGTCAAAGACTCTCAACCCTTCCCTAACAATGAACTTCCTTCTTCCTGTTAGCATGATAACAGCCTGCCAGTTCTTCTGTAGAGGTTTTGGTATCGCATCATTATGCACACGCGGGAAATTAATGTTTACTTAACAAATTGTGTATTTCCTTTATGTAAGGGCAGAAAATAGGTCAAGGTTTATGTATTAAACAGAGAGCTTAAAAACTTGCTTTAAAACCACAAAGGCGATTTTTGAAGTTATAATTAAGAAAATGAAAATGCATTTCTGAATGACTGAAATTGCTTGGCAGGTGATTACACAGGCGTTTTGTTTAATAATGAGGTTTTCAGTAGCAGGTGTATCTTTGCCATCATCTACTGAAGCATGTAATTGAAGGAAGAATGGGATGATGGATGGAATTGAGACAGGTGATCAACTCCTAATACTTAACGATGGACCCTCAAAAAAGTTTGCCAGGAGTTCAAGGCTCTGCAGCTGCACTTGAGAAGTGGCGTGGGTCTTACAACACAGGGCCCCTTGCCTTTCATCGTCTTACCTCCGTGTGTCTTTTTATCTTAAGCTCTGGTGTGACTCCGTTCTTTATCTAGATGCTCCCGAGGCAGCCAACCACTTTTCCAAGATGAACCTCTTCTCTCTTCTCTCTTCCCTCTTTCTTTGCTTTGCCTACTTCTGTTTGGACCTGACAATCTTTACACGCAATCACCCCCATACCCTCAAATAGCCCTTCCTGCTTCCCTACTTCCCATGCTAGTACTGTAACAGGTAATATTGATACTCAGTCTCCAGAATGACATTTTCTGTTATATGCCATCATTCTTGAGTTAAGATTCCCTATATGTCACCCCACTCCTAGATAAAGAACTAAAAGCAGCTAATGGCTACTCAAATAGGAGAATTAATCTTCCTTAGGGATAGGTCTCTAATGGTTACCCAATAAAAAGTGGTCAGTTATGAAATCATATACACACCGGCAACACTAAACAGATTGAGAATGCTGCATTTTTATATTTGTGCACACACAGAGCAATATAGACCACAACAATAATTATAGAAAAAGAAGCCATGAATTTTAAAGGGAGTAATGGGGTTGGAAGGGGGGGAGAAAGAAATGATACAATTGTATTCTAATTAAAAATAAATAAATAAAAATGCCAAAAGTGAAAATTATAAAAAAAAAGAATCAGAGACCTACTCATTTGCACACTCAGGAATCCCATTAAATAATAAAAATACTAAACTAGAAACCATAATATATCCAGAGAGGACCTGGAGCAGATCCATGAAGATGCTGTGCATCCAGTCTCTCTAAGTTCATATGCACTTTGATTATGTTGATTTGGAGGGCCTTATTTTCTTGGTGTCCTCCATCCCTATGACTTTTACAATCTTTATCCCTACTTTTCTTTACCCCAAGCCTCCTTAAGGATAGGGATTTGATAGACATTTTATTTAGGACTAAGTGTTCCCAGGTCTCCTCTCTCTCTCTCTCTCTCTCTGCATAATGTCTGGCTGTGGGTCTTTTTCCCATATGGTGCAGGAGGCAGCTTCTCTGATGATAGCTGAGCAACACATTGATCTATGAGTATGGCAAAATGTCAGTAGGGGTCAATTAATCACTACATTTTTTAAACCTGTATTATTTGGTTTTACCCTAGGTCTCGGGGCTATCTACAGACTGAGTAATTTTTTTTCTAACTTTCGAGACAGGGTTTCTCCGTAGCTTTTTGGAACTAGCTCTTGTAGATCAGGCTGGCCTCGAACTCACAGAGATCCGCCTGCCTCTGCCTCCAAGTGCTGGGATTAAAGGCGTGCGCCACCACTGCCCGACTTGAGACTGAGTAATTTTTACAAAACAAGTAGAAAAGTACAGAGTTAAAGAGCCTACCATTGGCCGAGGACATTTTACTTATTCACTGATGCTGTGGTGGAATGGCATGTATAACAGGGAGAAGGAGGAGAGATACCAAACTCACCTTTGTTAGCAATTCCTTCTCACAATCATTAAAGCACTCCAATTAAAGAGCCAATTCACCTGGATCCTTGCTGACCTAAGCACTTTGTACAATTCCCACTTTTTAGCATTGTCCCGCTGAGTACTGTCTCCAACGTGTGAACTCTACGGGGCACACACAAATCATAGCAACCCTATTTCTGTTCCAATGCTTGGCTTCTAAGCATTCTCTTTCCTCCATTATCTTTTGCTCTGTGTACCATCAACAGCTGAATGTGTTCATCTTTAGAATGTATGGTATGACTTCATGCTTGACACCTTGATTGTTCTGTCTTCTCTTCTGGGACCATATTTCCCTACTCTTTATCCAACTTTCTCTGTTAATTCATGAACAGATTGACTTCTCTACTTATAGGGCTTCCTTCTATAACTCCATTGCCTAACGTGTGTGTGTGTGTGTGTGTGTGTGTGTGTGTGTGTGTGTGTGTGTGGTGTTTGCTGCTGAGAATATCCTCCAAAAGCATAAAATCAGGTTACCATAGAGACAGTGACATTCATATCACCATTCACAATAGCAAATCATGGAATAAGCCTGGGAGCTCACTGAGGGATGAATGGATAAAGAAAGTGTAGAAAAATGCACTACAAAATTTTAGCTATGAAGAATTGGATTATACCATTTCAAGAAAAAGGCATCTTGCCGAAGATCATCCTGTTGAGTGCGATAAACCTGATGCAGAGAGACAAGCATCACGTGTTTCCTTGTTTTGTAGACTCCAGGTAGGACAAAGAAAGAGAGACATGCAAATAAGCAGAAAACTACTCTGGATGTGGAAAGGGTAAAAGGCAGATGGTAGAGTGGATACAACTGAGTATGTTATATCTTATGCTTGTATGGAAATATTGCCAGGAAACTCTGTGCAACTTACATGTTGTCATGAAAAGGCATAATAATATTTTCCCCAGAATGTTCGGCTCAGGGGACAATACCTAAAACAGACATGCAGACAATGCTTGATTCTATGACAGGTTTCATCTTTCATGGTAGATTTTCTTGAATTAACAGTGGGGACATTTAGGGGTTTTTGTAAATTTTCTGCATTATCTCATTATGCTAAAATGTCATCCACCCAGCTTTAATGGGACATCAGCATTTATGATGCTAGCACTGGGGCAAATGACGCATGCTTTCACCTCAAAGAAGGACAAAACTGACTGGATTCCATGCCATGTGGTTCTCAGAAAATAAGGAAGATGCTCTCTTTACAGATGGTTGGGGATGCATTTCTTACATATGTCTACAACTTTGTTCAGTGCTGGGCACAAGACACTTGGAAATTCTTTTTTATTTACTTCTGAAATAAAAAAATCAGTTCCTACCACCTTCCTTCTGTGGCCAAACAGGATCTTATTATAAAGTGTTGGTCAGTACATATTTAAAGATGGAAAGGCCTGGGGCTTTGACCTCATTCAATCCTGTTTTGTCAGGTAGTTAAAGGAGTAAGTATGCATCCCCAGGCCATCTCAGATGACAGGGAAGGGTAACGCAGGGATGCTTTTTTCAGTAATGGTGCTTAAGACAGGATGGAAGAAGTATGGCCAGAACCGTTGCTCAGAGAGGCATGTGACACAGAGATACTGTTCCCGTGTCATGGCCTGTTTATCTCGGTTTCTTCCCCTGGATCTCATTAGGAGTCTTAGTTTTCACCTCTGAATAGAAGATGAATAAAGACCAAGGTAACTAAGATAATATGATTTTTTTAGTGATAATATAGGGGGAATATATTAATTGCTGATTTAATATATTTAAGATTTTCACATATACACTCATTAATGAACAGTGGTGAAATTCAAAATAGCAGATGATAAGACGCCGTTGCATTCTGCTAAGAACATGCTGAAAATGGAATTTTAAACACTACCATCATCTGTATGAGATTTGGCGAAATTCCAAGGAGATGGTGATCTGCCAGGAATAATGAGAGACTTAAGCCAAATTTTCTGACTTTTTTTATAGACCTACCTAAGTTATTTTTATGAGAGGTTTGGAGTTTGCAACTCAAAACTTTCACAGAAATTGCCTTTGTCAGGAGGAAGATTTGGGTTGAATATTTTATTATTTGGAGTCTATTTAAGCAGATTATGCATAATAAAATAATAACACAAGGTCTGGCTTCCAATGACATGGTGCCAGGTTTGAGAGACGTTGCTATTGACACAATTGTTGACTCCATTTTTAAATGTCCAGTTTTGGAACTGGTAATACTTGCGGACGCAATCAAGATTTATGTTTGGCCACTCAATGACTGAAGAAGCCTTTTGTAGGCACTTTAATAACACACCAAGAATTATATCACTACGCTGATTCCACAAAGAAATCACATCCTAACCAGAATTTCAGCTCTCTAGATGGCTGTGTCAACGCTGAGCAAATTGGCACACCAGAGACTATCAGTTCTGTCAAAACAAGAATAAAGCATTATGTTTGCTTAAGGTCTACATTAGGTTCTATTTATAAAGACGTGGTCTGTCTTTGAGTCACTGGTAGATAAGAAAGACTGTACTAACATGTAAAAATATTTAACTGCACATAAAATTAGCATATATTCATTTTGTAAATGAGACATAAATTTCGAGGAAAGTGAATATTTGGATATTTGTGAGTGTGTGTGTGTTCCCTTCTTGCTAGTTCCTAAAACTAGGAGAAATGGGTTATCACATACCTACTTCAAACTCCGTAGAATGAAATTCTCTGTAGCTACAACGAGTAAGGGCTTTCCTTTCTTTTTTCACTCAGCAAATATGAAATTGAGTCTCTCTTGGAAGGATGAAAGATCTTCCTCCTAAGTTACCGAATGAAGGAAATAATCATTATATGTTCAGTCGGTGGCAAAATGTAGATCTGTATTCAGAACCAAAGGGCAAAGTGTGCCATGTGGAATTCATACTGTGTCATATTTCAAGGAGTGCAGACAAGAGACACATCATCTCAGGATGGGGTGTGGCCACTGCTAGAAAGGAGAATTGTTTCTTTGTCCCTGGGAGTTCATGGGGTCGAGTTATGAGAGCTTTGTGTCATCAGCAGCCCCAGCCTCTGCTTTAGGAAACTGCAGGTTTTAAAGGCAAAGCTTATTCACAATGGGAGGAACTGTCATGGCCATGTGTGGGGTGTGTGTGTGTGTGTGTGTGTGTGGTGTCTGTGCTCTGAAGCAAATGTTTCCTTCTCTCAGAACCCAGTGACCCCCTGCAGTTGTTCACTTAGGGATGGAAATTTGTGATATTTTCCCTGCCCACACTGGCAATCAGCTGGTATAGTCCTTATGTGGGTCTTACTTGAGAAACCATATTGTTGAGATTTCATGGATGTAGCTTCCCTGTTGTGGACTAGAAGCTGCTATCTCACAGATGGTGTGCTGCTCCTCTGTCTCTTACAATCTTCCCACCCCCACATAAGACCTTGACGCTAACATTCCTACTGATACCCCTAATACAAATGTAGAGCTGAACCCAGAGGGGAATAATCAGAGTTCACTAGCCCGGGAGAATGTTGGCCCGTCACAGGATCCCGGGTTCAGCTTTAAATTCTGTCCTATATGACCCATGCACAGAGGTCCCAACTCAAGTTGGAACCATAGATCACAAAGCATGCAGGCCTGTAAGGATGAAAGTTGCAGGCCTGCTTAGAGACATATATTCTCTTATCAGCCTTGTAGTTAGCATCCACTAGCACCAACTGCAGGGTCTCATGCTTCTGAAGTTTAAATGTCACATTACTGCTCTTTCTGAGGATTAAGTTTTAAAGCATAGCTACTGTGGACTTAAAATGATTGTCTTTTTTTCATTTTCTTATTGTTTATTTATTTGTTTATATTTGTTTATTGAGACAGTGTTTCATCCAGCCCAGACTTACCTTGAACTTGCTTTGTGGCAAAGGCTGACCTTACATTCTTTTCTTTTCTTCTTATGACTTCTCTCTCTCTCTCTCTCTCTCTCTCTCTCTCTCTCTCTCTCTCTCTCTCTCTCTCTCTCTCTCTCTCTCTCTCTCTTCTCTTGTATGTGGGTATACTTGTGCATGTGTGCTTCTGTGTGCCATGTATGTGTAGTTACTTACAGAGGTCAGAAGAGGAGATAGGATTCACTGGAACTGGAATTGCAGGCAGCTATGAGCTGCCCAGAATGGGTGCCGGGAACCAAACTCAAGTCCTCTGTGAGAGCAGCACGTTCCTTCACTGCTGAGCCTCCTCTCCATTCCCTTGCACTTCTTTCCCTTCTGTCCCGACTTCTTAAGCACTAGAATTTTAGACATGTACCACCACTTAAAAGATTTTTTTATTGATGATGTAATGTCTAAAAATTTTTTGCTCAATTTTAGTCCCTTTTTTTTTCTCAAATGCCCTTGACCTATTGAGAACCATCATGTCCAGTATTAGCTCATTTGGTGACATTCACTACATGGCAGTGGCTGTCTGGAACGAACCTCTTTGAAGACTTAACCCTTTAAGAACAGCAATTTCTAGGGAAAAGAAATCACTATCAGCAGTTTTGAAATGCGGTCTGATTTTTAATCAAGGTTGTGTAGATTCTTGTGCTATGTGTATAAAGATGGACTCAAGGTAAGAAGCAATATGGCTACAAAGCACATAGCATTGTTATTCCATTTAATGACTTCATTTTTAGGTCCTTAGGGGTAACAGAGCTCA
>NC_022031.1:55167502-55183257 GCF_000317375.1 Microtus ochrogaster
TGTAGACCAGGCTGGTCTCGAACTCACAGAGATCCGCCTGCCTCTGCCTCCCGAGTGCTGGGATTAAAGGTGTGCGCCACCACTGCCCGGCCAGAGCTCAATCTTAATGGTGTCATGGCCCGCCATAGCTTTGAGAATTAAACAATCTACTTGTTCAGATTCAAAAACTAACTTAATTATTGTACAAGGTTTTTGTTGCTAGCCTCACTTTTGTTCTCCGATGGGTAATCACCATACAGAATGGATGTAATGAATGATAAAGAGTGACCAGAATCATGGAATGCTGTAGGAAGTCTCTCATACTTGTTCTTTTTTTTTTCTAGAACTTACATTTTATTTTTTTTAATTTATTTATTTATTAAGGATTTCTGCCTCCTCCCCGCCATAGTTGTCATTTGTCATACTCCCATTGATATCATTATAATAAAAATTGTATAATGTTCATAATTCTCTTCAATTAGAGCTATAAATTTTGAGAGGTCTTTCAAGGAGAGTTCCATCCTGCCTTAGCTGATGCTAGGATAGCCAGTTCTCCTGGAAGACCTTAAGTGTAATCATTTTTTGAGGTAGTAATGTTTTAATAAAACTTTATTATGACTATGTACACAGTGGGCTATATATTAATATCAATACATGGATTATAAACCTTTATAATTGAATTGTGTACTGGTTCAAATAACCTGAATCATCTTTGGTTGCATATCAGGAAAAAGGTACTCTGCAAGGACCATTAATTGAATAACATAGTTCAGCATTTTTTGGCTTTTTGTCTTGACATTATTTATATGGGCATGGCTTAGAGAGGTATATGATTATACTTAGCCAGGAAACAAGGCTGGTAGAGTGTATATGCAAGTCTTAGCTAAGAAAAAATTAATGTTCATTTAGGCAATATAATGATGGGTACCTCCTTAGGAGTTATTTTTCTAATGTGCATTTTTACAAAATACCATGTATTTTTATGTAATTATTTTTGTCTCCTTAGCCTCTCTTGTGTGCAAAAAAAAAGGGGGGTATTAATTTAGCTCTCAAATATTGAGCAGGTATCAAGCACAGTACCACAAACTTGCAGAAGTAGCAATAAACGACAGTGTCTATTGTTAGGAATGCAAGTTGCTTGAGTCTATTGTCTAAACACCTTGAAATAATTTGGACTTAGTACCCTATTTCCTATTGGCAAGTCTTCTGTTAAAACATCTCAGTTCTCACTGTCTCAAGGGTCAAATTTGTAATCCCATAGTCATGAACTAAGTGTGAGGTATCTTCCCTGATCTAAGTTCTGAGGTTGTCTAGGTTTCATTGTCAAATAATCATCTTAATTTTTACAGATCATCCTTGGACAAATTGTTATATTTACCAGAGTTCTCTCTTCCCCTTCTCCTCCATCTCTCCTTGTCTTCCTCCTTCCCTCTTTTTCTCCATCTGTTCTTCTTTCTTTCTCTATACATCTCACCATGACCTAAATACTCCACCACCAGCATCTCTGCTCATGTCTCTTGAGTCTTATGTGTGATTTCTTCTAATGACCGTCCTGAAAAACCATAGAGCCCTTTCATCTGTTAATCTGCACTTTATAGCCCATATCTCCTCCTCCGCTCCCTTCCTCCTTTCTGCCCTTCTTCCACTCACCTACCCTGAAAAGCACTTGGAAATCTGTATTGATAGGTGCTGGGAACAAATGTGTGAATTCCTGGGTCATTTTAAAATGTTCACCTGGGCATTAGCATAAAGTTACAAGGAGCCCAGAAACGTGCCTCATCCCTACCGGCAGAAGGTAATTGCAATGGTTTTGTGGATAGAGAGGTTGAAAAAGATGAACAGAAAAGTTGAATGTGAAGTTGAAAAGAGTTGCACTTGGGATTTTGTGGAAGAGTTGCTGTTTATAAACACAGTAAGCCCCGTGAAAATAAGAACTTGTCTTCTGAGTGGTTTAAGATCCAGCAAACTTTGACACCTTCTTCCTAGGAATCTTTCCAGTCCACACTCAAGTCTCTCCTCTCTTGAGTGCAGTGACATCACCTTACATGGGAATTCCTTATTTCTGTAGAATTTCAGCAGGCTATGACAAAGGCTGAAGCCAGATATGATGCAATGCTGCCCACACTGGTGGTGTCAGGGAGTGAGTCACAGACAGACTCCAGGCAATGTGATTCCAGTTCAAGGCTGTGTGTTCCAGTCATGCTTTTCTGGGAGAGTATGAAATACAGTCCACTCTGAAGGTTTCATGCTGCCACACAGGGTGCATCAGAATTTCTCAAATAGTTTATCATTTTATTAGAAAAATCATTATGGACATCCAGCTGAGTTGAAAAGATAGTACAGGGGTTTGTATAGCACACACATTAGAGGCCTCCTCTGTTAACATGTTGCATGTCCATAGTTTAGTCCTAAAAATTTTAAAACAAACAATAAAATATTAGTATATAACTAGTTAATGTAATTAATAAATGCTTTATATAAAAGCTATTCAATAAAACTCAGAGTTTTATTAATGTTTTCCCAAGTTTTCTCACCAATATCCTTTTTTATTTCAAGATCCAAGAAAGGATATTGCTGATTGGTTTCAGTGTTATGTTGGCTCCCTCCACGCTCTCTCTGTCCCTCAATCTTCACTTTTGGATTGTGCTGACCAAGTACCCCAGTTTGGCTTTACCTGACATTTCTCTAATTAGGTCAAGATCCTGCATTCCAAGGAAGAATAGCACAGGGGTTCATCATCTGATACTAGGGTGCATGTTCATTATGATATCTTTTTACCATGACATTAACCTGATCACTTAACCCAGATTATTTGTACCAGGTTTCTTACGTACCTGAAAAAGCTCATTTTCTCCCTCTTTTCAATCTATATCCTTTGTGATAGAAATAACTAAATACAGCTCCTCCTTAAGGGAAGGGGATTTAAATTCCGAGGATTTATGGGCATGCATTAAAACCATCGTAGAGCCGGGTGGTGGTGGCGCACGCCTTTAATCCCAGCACTCGGGAGGCAGAGGCAAGCGGATCTCTGTGAGTTCAAGACCAGCCTGGTCTACAAGAGCTAGTTCCAGGACAGGCTCCAAAACCACAGAGAAACCCTGTCTCGAAAAAAAACAAAAAAGAAAAGAAAAAACATCTTAGAAATAAGTCCCAGTTTGAAGGTGATACTATGAAGCTGTGCAAGCGTTTTAGGTTAACTCAAAATCAAAAGTTTTGCAACTAATTTTAATTTACCAATACATTTTTACAGTAAAGTATTGTCATAATTATTTAAAGCATATTTTGTCTCTTTACTTTTTTTCATTTATTGGTTAGAATCAAATTTTTATGTAAAGAACATGCAGCCTTTCTCTTCCACTTGCTTATTACTCCTATCTGTGCAGATTCTACCTACTTTATTGAGTTTATTTAACAAATCATGAATCAGTTTATGATAGATTGCATACATGATGAAGTCTGATAAGATGCACATATTGTGCTCCTCTGTGTTTAGATGTGGTTATTTATGCAGAGATCACTGTATTTCGGTTGCCTACATCATCCAGTTCAGTGCTATGCTGTGCAGGTTTGCAGCTTAGAAGCAGAAAACTACTCCCCAGAGCCTACCTGTGTGGTACAACAGACCATCCAGGTTGTGGGCATCCAATCTACGTAAGTGCAAGAACACAATGGCCCATGGATGTATCTATTCCGGTGCATCCCGTTGCTTAAGTAATGCATGGGTATAACCTTGTTATTTATTTTATTGCTACAATTTTTTTTAGCTTTGGCCATTGGTTTGTTTTCACAATTAGTAGTCTTGTCACTCTTGTAACAATCAGAAAATATATGTATACTTAGCTATTCCTCAGTAGCCACAAGGAATTGATTCCACATCAATGTGGATGCCAAAACACATAGATGTTCAAGTTCCTCAAATGGCACACTTCATATATTCTCCTGTAAACTCTCTAGCTTAATCATTTGCCTACTAATATATATAAATACTATATAATTTATTATAATGTATTGTACAGAAAATAATGACAAGAAGAAATGTGGTCTATACAACTGTTTTCCAAACGTCAATAGTGATTGAATCAGTAATTGTGTAATCTATAGATACTGATGATCAGCTCCATGTTAATGCAGGTCCATAAACATATCTACATTTTTGGCATTTTTTTGTAATTTTGGGGAAATATACTGTTCCAGATATATGTGTGCCTGAGTTTTGACCAACACCACACAACCTTGATTATTGTGGATGTATAGGACATGGTAAAATTATGTAATCCAAGGGCCTCGTCTTTATTGTTTTTGAAATATTGGTTTAGCTATTCTTTAACTTCCACATAAATTTAAAATAAACTTGTAAATATCCCTCAAGCAAGCTGCTAGGTTTCCATTGGGATTATATACAGTCTTTAGATTAATTTAGAAAACAAAGTATATGTGGGTAGCTCTTTCTTAGATTCCCTTCTTGTGCCTGAGACTTTTGTGCTGGCCCTTAGTTATTTAGAAGGAGGCCATGTCCCCTACCCATTCCAGTTACTCATTGCTGGCATTTAGAAATAAAGTTAATGTTAAAATATTAACCTTATATTCTGTGACTTTGATAAACCCTCTTACTGGGCTGTGGTAGACCAGTGGAGCCACCTGAAAAGATTTTTTCAAAAAGATCTTTGACCCAAATTCAGTTACAATACGTCAAGGATATTCACATTATCTTTTCTCTTTCAATGACTTTTGGAAGTTTGTGTCTTTGAGGAATTGAGTGTTTCCACCCAGGTTGTCCAATTTCTGAAGATGGAGTTGCTCTGAGTATCCCATTCTATTACTATTAAAAGGATACTTTAAATGTCTACAAAAATCAATACACATTTCCTTTTTCATTTCCAGTATTAGCAATTGTGTTTCCTCTCATCCTCCTTGTTCAATCTTTCTTTAGTTTTATGAATTGGTGCGGTATCATGGATTTCCAAAATTATCTATTTTTAGTTTCATTGATTTCTACTCTAATAATTATTGTTATCTTTCTTCCACATACTTTCCATTTAAATTAATGTTTTTGCCTGAATTTTTGGAAGAAAATGCAGGTTAAAAATTTTAGACTTCTATATCACATGTACTCACTCATAGGTGTTTTAAAACGTAAAGCAAAGAAAGCCAGCCTACAAACCACAATCCCAGAGAACCTAGACAACAATGAGGAGACTAAGAGAGACTTACATAGATCTAACCTACATGGGAAGTAGAAAGTAGAAAAAGACAAGCTCTCCTGAGTAAATTGGGAGCATGGGGACCGTGGGGGAGGTTTGAAAGGGGGAGGGGAGAGGCAGGGAGGGGAGCAGAGAAAAATGTAGAGCTCAATAAAAATCAATTAAAAAATCTTTGAGACTTCTATTTGAAGGTAACCTTCCATCTTCAGACCCATCTGTACTTTATGTTGTAGATGTGCTACATTTGTTTATGATGTGAACCATCTGTTTAATGGTGCAAAGATGCGTTGCATTCTTTCATGTTGCGTTTGTTTCACTCTGTGAAGGTGTGTTACTTTACCTGTCTAAAACACCTGATTGGTTTAATATAGAGCTGAACAGTCAATCACTTGGCAGAAAAGGGTAGGCAGAGCTGGCAGGCAGAGAGAATAAATAGAAGGAGAAATCTGTGAGGATGAAGGAGCAAGAGAGAAAGGAGCGGAGGAGGCTCGGAGGCAGCCACCCAGTCACACAGCCAGCCATGGAGTAAGAGCAAAAGTTAAGATACAACGAAGTAAGGAAAGGAAAAGGCCCAGAGGAAAATGATAGACAGGATAATTTATATTAAGGAAAACTGGCTAGAAATAAGCCAAGATAGGGTCGGGCTTTTATAAGTAATAATAAGCCTCCATGTGTGATTTATTTGGGAGCCGGAAGGTGGGCCAAATTAAAAAACCAAAAGAGTAAAAACAAAACAACTGTAACTTTCTGCTTTCACTCAACCCCACAAATTTTATGTTGGATATTCATTTTTCACTCAGTTCAGAGCACATTTAAATTTATTTCGAAATGTTCTTCTTTGTTCCCTAGTTATTTGGAGAATAGTTGGGAATTTTCTGTCTTTTTGTTATTGATATAGAATTTAATTCTGTTGTGATGGGAGAGCACACACTGTATTTTCCTTTTAAACTTGTCAAGTTTGTCTGTGCTTCCCACCCTGCCTTGTTGCGGGGCTGCTCTGGGTGCACGCGAGAGGATTGTTTATTCTGCGCTCTCAGGCGGAATGTTCTATAAATGTCAGCTTGGTGCAGTTGCGGCCACTCGTTCACATGAACGAGTTCATCTCTCCCCCTCTTTACTTTCTGCCCACTTGGTCTATCCAGCAAGAGTGGAGCGCGGATGCGAGCAAACCGAGCTGCTTATTTGTCTGTTTCTCTCTCCCATTCTATGCCATGTGAATCTGGGTGCAGAGGCACGCATTTAAGACAGCACTTCTGATTCCCGCCCCACGCCCGCTCCACTGAGGAGTCTCAGGATTCAGTCCCAGCATCAGAGTGTCTGGCAGTGTGTGGCGTGAGGTCCTACGAAAGAGGGCGGGTGTTCCTGCTCTGCATCTCCACACTTCCCTTTCCTTCCTAGCCTGTATTTTATCTGGGCAAATTTGATAAAAAAGAATTTAGCACTCATTACGTGCTCTAGTTCAGTGATCAAAGCTATCATAGTCCTTCCGTCTTCCCCCGCCCCCCCCCCAAAAAAAAACACTTGGTCAGATCTGTCTCAAAACTACCCCACGGCTTTGTATCAATTTCTACTTTAATTAGAGTTTCTATTATTGTGATAAAACACCGTGGTCAAATCCACTGTTGGGAAGGAAAAGGTTTATTTTATTTTACAGCTTATAGTCCATCATCCAAGTCAGGGCAGAAACTGCAGGCAGGAGCTAAAGCAGAAGCAGAGAGGAATGCTGTTCACTTGCTTGCCTCCCATTGCTCAGTCACCTTTCTTCCATAGCTTGACTCCCTCCCCAAGGGGCACCACTCACAATGCACTGGGCCCTCCCGCATCGATCACCAATAAAATTCCCACAGGCTTTTCACCAGAACAGTCTGGTGAGGGCATTTTCCAAATGAGAATTTCTCTGCCAATATAACTCCAATTTGCAATGAGTTGGCAGGAAACTAGTCAGCACGCTTTCCTCCAACGCTACCTAGAGCTACACTTCCATTGTGCTAGTCGAAAGCTTAGGTAACATCCCCAGACCTGCCTAAATAGAGCTTTTCCCTGAGCAGCTTAGAATCTATGGTTTGACAGAGCATTGCAGGTGCATCAGCAAGGGGCTGCAGAGGCAGTGGGCTCCTCCTTCTCCTTCAGAGAACATAGTAACTCCCACGTGTGCTTTCATTATAGTGTTTGAATCTGCTCTTTTACCTCATAGCTGAAGACATTTTAAACACTGAACTGTTTCCCTGGAACATTCAAAACTTCAACCAGAGTATAAGCAAATGCCATGAGAGGAATCAGATATTATTAAATTAAATAACTGAAGTGCTGGGAAAAAAATTATGAAAACATCTGAACTTAATTAGTCAGAAGAAGCCATGTATGGTGCAACTTGAAATCCCAAGACTTAGAAAAATGAAGTAGGAGATTATTGTGTGTTAAAAACCAAACCGAGCTGCATAGGAATTTCTATGAGTTTACTACGAGCATGAGACCCTCTGCCAAAGAAGCAAACAATTGAAAAGAAGAAAAGGCGTTGTCCAGATCTAATTTTCCTTTGTATTAAATGGACATTATGATCATGGAGGGAGGGCTTTATAATTATGAGGGTACATGTACAGAAAGAGAGAGAGAGAGAGAGAGAGAGAGAGAGAGAGAGAGAGAGAGAGAGAGAGAGAAAGAGAAAGAGAGAGAGAGAACTTGAATGAAATAGAGCTTGAGAAAATGAAGCAAAATATTGCTTATGGCAATATATTTGGTTCTTTACAATTGCTAAAACAACACACCCAGGTCTAAGTGTTTTAAAAAGATGCTGATTTGGTTCACTGTTTTGGAGCTAAAAGTCTAAGATCCGTCGCCTCATCTATTAGATTTCCCATGAATCCCCTCTCAGCTTTTCCGTAGCATGGTGATGCCATCACTGTGACACATGAGGAGAAGAGATCATTTCGTGATTCAGGAAGGCTGAGACTGGGAAAGGGACAGTCCTGCTCTCTGATAGCAACGCGTCCTGGAGACGCTGACCAAATGAGACTAGCATTAACCCCTCCAGGAGACCTAGCTGGCCTTGAAACAAACCCTCCCTCTTCAAGATCCCACCCCTCCGCACCACAGACGACCGCAGGGAGTGTGAGGGAGGAGGGTGGGTCTGGCTTTCTCCAGTGCCCATTTCTCCTCGCACAAAGTAGATGATATGGTTACCCAGAAGACAGGTAGTGCAGGATCAGTGACAACGTCCAGATGAAGGCAGCACTGGATGCAAGACAAGTATCACTGCCCATGATAGAGGTGTGCGCGTGTGTGCTTGCGTGCTTGTGTGTGCATGTGTATGCATGAGATGCAGCTCAGTAGATCAGTACTTCTGATGACTGGCTTGTGGATTTCCCTGCTGTAAATGCATACATGATGTCCTGTATGACTTGAGGGTGACTGAGGTACAGGCATTGTGACTGCTGATCCAGTTCAGTCACCGCCTCAGTCGCTTTCAGATGTCTTAAGTCGGATTCTCTGGTGCTCTGTGAGATTTTCGACGGGTGTGTCTATCCACAGACTCTTCCCTAGATGAGACTTTGCTGGCACATCAATACCTTTTGATAAGAAGTATCCTCAGCTCTTAAAGCGCTGTGACAAAATGTGGGCTTTGGGACTTTGCAGTTTGTTCATTCATATCACCGCTTCTGACACATTTGCGAAGAATGACGTTTATGGCGCTAGAGCCGGAGGACACAAGGCCCACGGCTTCTCTCCAAACTGCTGTAGACTGGTTACGAGGCTTAGAAAGCAAGTGAAGACAGTTTCAAAACATCACTTAGCAGTTCAGACTGCAAAACCGGGGAATTTCTCTTCTCAGTTACACTTAGGAGTAGAAGGTCACGCACCTAAAGTACTCAGCACTATATCTGCCATACAGAAAACAGTGAGTAATCTGCTCACTGTCGCTATCAACTTCATCTTTATCAACTTTAAATGTTCATTGATAGCAATGTCTACCTCTCGGGTGCTGTGCAATTTTGTGAAACACTCTTGTGCATGTTGTTTTACGTCATCGCTACCCTGGACCTGTTTGCATGTCTCGTTTCCATTGTGCTGAGGAGGAAAGGGGCTCAGAGACACTGATGAGCTGCAGTTAGTGAGGGATCACAATAATCACTAGACTCTGAATCTGGTGGCCTGTTTTGATTCAGGTCTCCATATCATAGCAGTGGATCAGTAATACTGGAGAAACAAACAAAATTTCCTCTCACTGAATCAATGGATAATTTCTGGACAAAGAGAGCCATTGGAAAACAATATCTAACATTTCTCTTGTACTTAGTTTGTGGTATATATTGTATCAAACATTCACAGACATTGCTCTTTAATTTTCATGATGTGGGTTTGAGGTCGATGTTAGTACCTGCATCCTGCATTTTTCTCATTAAGAAACTGAAGTTTTAGAAAGTTACATTACTTGCCTGAAGTCCTATGGCAGACAAACCACAGAAGCTTATATCAAACACAGTGCCTCATTCCAGGGTCTTTCTTCTCTGTGTTGGTTCAAGTAGACAGTTTTGAGTGGATAAGAACTCTAAAATCCTGTTTCAGCTGAGAAAGGCAGCCAGAAAATCAAGTACAAGTTGCTCCAAGCCCTTGGTGTGGAATTTAGACAACCCAGCAGTTTATACTGGATCAAATTAGCAAGAAACTTAAATATAAATATATCAGTATAAATTTTTCTGGAAATAGAAGCAACCATGGCTTTTCCAAGCACTCCAGGCTTGTGGATTAAATTATTTTACCTATCCAATAAATCCATTTCCTTTTCTAATTCAGATTTGAGATATGTAGGCACAGTGGCATGGCTCAGTATGGTATTTCACTATTAAAGGGAAACAGTGTTGTGTGTGAAAGGTGTGTGTGGCATAGTTATCTCTGCATCTGAATGTTACCTATCTGTTTCCAGGGCACATATCAGCAGGAACAAGAATGGTTTCATGTTTTAGAAATAGCTAAACCGGTTAAATATGAGGTGGAAAATTCAGACCGAACTTTATATTCCGAACTTCCTGTAAACTCTGCCAGTATTGAATCCCAGTCAAAAGTCAACAGCAAACAGCAGACTTAGCCAAACATTTGATTAGTGTGTATTCACTAGTGACTTACTATTGGATGCCATTTCCTAGAGAATGCAACAGGCCATGACTCTTTAGAGAGTCTATTGTTGCTGCTGTTTCAATGATTTGTATTGACTCCAACAAAGGCAATGAGACAAACATGCATTTTCATATAAATCAAATTAATGAAGCTGACTTTAGATCTCTTGGGCCAAAGCCTTGAAGAAACTACAATTTGTACTCTCTCTCTGTATTTTCAACAGTTACCTCCAGACAGTGAAGACAAATAAAAAAGGAATCAAAAAGTAGTCCTGGCTGCAGTCAAATTAAAAAGAAAGATAATGCAGCTGGAAGACTGTCACATCACCGCCATGCTTCTCTGTCAACAATTGCTATGTTGGTAGAGCCCTGCTGTGATAATGAAGCGTGGTTTAACCTGAGCACTGAGAAGGATGCTATGTTATGTTTAAGTACTGCTGTCCTCTCTGGATTCCAGAGAAATAGAAGCTGTCACTTGTCTCAGCATTTCTAAGAATTCTTGTAATAATAATAATAATGAAAATAGCAATAAGCACACCACTGCACAGCCCTTCTAGCCTGTCCTGTGTGCAGTCTCTCTTTAGCTTGCTGTTTCCATGATGTCAGTTTGTGACACTGTCAGGAGACAGCTTTAAGCAATAGAGATGGTTTTTAGTAGAGACCCAGTACAATGGAAGGAAGGACAGTGGTGGAGCCATATTGAAAGCCAGTGTTTGGGGGGGGGGGGCAGGGCATAAGAGGCTCCACAATAGCCATGTATGACGGGTCAATCCATCTAGACTCTTGCTGCCTGCAGTAAAGACATTTGTCGGGAGATGGATTCCAGTCATTACCTTAAGTCTTATGCATGTTGCTTGAGTGATTAATAAAAAGTCATCTAGTCAACAGAACATTATTGATCTCTGTCTGCTAAAAATGAGCCATAGTTTTTCTTTATTTATAAGATTTGATGGTTTTGTTTCACTCCATACTGCCTGCACGAGACAGTAACACGAAATTTCCGCACCTAGACAAATAGTGAGGTGAAGAAGGATCTGGAGTCCAGAACTCTTCAGATTCTCCCAAAGATGAAATCCTCACAAAAGAATTGGCTCTGAATGTACAGGACATTGCTAAGCTCTTAAGATTCTCCCAAACTCTTCAGATTCTCCCAAACTCTTCAGATTCTCCCAAACTCTTCAGATTCTCCCAAAGATGAAATCCTCACAAAAGAATAGGCTCTGAATGTACAGGACATTGCTAAGCGGGACTTAACCTTTCTAATGCTCTTCATTACATGGGGCCGAAGAGATAGTTTACATTAAGAACACTTGCTGCTCTTGTGGAGGGCCCAGCTTTGGTTCCCAGGAAGTACATGGGGACTCACAAACCTAGGTCACTTTAGTTCCAAGGATTCCAGCACCCTCTTCTAGCTTCTGAAGGCACTGCATGCACATGCAGAGAAAACATTGATACACATAAAATAAAAATGACTACATTTTGTAAAACCTAAGACATATAGAATTTGCCATGGACATGAGAATTCCAAGATTTACTATTCATTTCAACCAACTGGCCCACAGCCTTTCTGGAAGTGGGTGATTTATAGGACCTGAGCCAAGCGTCTACTAAGAAAAACTCAGAATTGCCTCAAAAGAACTAGAAGCAAAGGCTCAAAACTGCAGATTTGAGGCTGGAACAATGCCCCCAGAGACCTCGTCTCAGATTTCATTCCCTTTCAATGCTGCTTCGGTGACTGGGGCAACAGTGAAAATTCTGAGTGTTACAGGAACAGACCTTTTATGCTTCTCTGGACCATTGATTTGCTGCTCAGAACTTTCTCCTTTTTTGTCAGAGGGGGATGGAACTTGGGGAGTTGCACCCCTGACCTTTGCTCAGCCTTTAGCCTACTAGTGAACTCCCTTAGCATACTTCCCAGCTCACCTGGAAATGTTCTGTCTTTCTGTCTGAGCGTTTCTCTTGCCGTGCAGAAACTTTTCAATTGCATGTAATCCCATTTGTCAATTCTCACAAAATCCAACAGAGTAAGCGCAGGAGATAAAGATTTCCAAATTCTGAAAGGGCTTCAGAATGGCGCTGCTTGCTCCCTCCCCTTTACAAGACAGCCTCAGCAGCAAATCTGAGGTGGCATAGTTACCCTGAAGTTTTGAGCATTTGCAGCGACTGGGGAGACCACTTTAAGAAGAGGGCACCAGATCTCATTCTAGGTGGTTGTGAGCCACCATGTGGTTGCTGGGAATAAAACTCAGGACCTCTAGAAGAGCAGTCAGTGCTTTTAACTGCTGAACCATCTCTCTGGCCCCCAGTTTGGGTTTTTTTTTAAAATAATCTATTTATTTTCATCCTACGTGCATTGGTGTTTTGCCTGCATGTATGTCTATGTGAGGGTGTCAGGTCTTGGAGTTACAGACAGTTGTGAGCTGCCATATGGGTGCTGAGACTTGAACTGAGATCTTCTGGAAAAGCAGTTGGGGCTCTTAACTGATGAGCCATCTCTCTAGATTTGGTTTTTAAAGTATTAATTAATTAGACAACTTACTTTGGCAGGATACAGGAGTCCTTATAGAACTAAACTCAATGTGCATCCACTTTTATTCTTTGAACGGTTATAATTTTGCCCCTTATGTCTTTCATAGAAGATGAAAATTTGATTGAACCTTCTAAATTAGATCTAGGCTTGTGAGTTAGTTAACTACTTTAGACCAAATGATTTTTTATTTTCAAAATGACCATTTTATAGATGGAGAGCCTAGATGCAACCTCTTCATCAGGTGCCTGTCATGATGTCTGGGGGAAGGAAGTGAGCAGTGTGATTTGCACACCATGCTGTCCCCATTAGATCAGCTTCAGTTTCAAAAAGAACCATCTCTTTCTTTTGATAATTAGTAATAAAAGAATTTCCTTTGATAATTTGGTTCATTTGATAATGTGAAAGAATTGGAACAGTCCTTCTCTGTATTTAAAAGTTTCACTTCCCTTTTTGCAGTAAGTTCAGTACAGTCACACAGAACTGGGTTTGAAGTATGCCCCACTCAGTCAAATATCAGTGGTCTCGGGTACCGAGCAGAAAGGTATATATCCCCACAAGCGTTCCTTGCTGCCTTGTTATGTTGGCTTTATACATCCAAATGCCAATATAAGCACTACTTGTAACATTCTATAGGAGGAAGTCTCATTAAAGCAACATTGTGCAAAGGCGGTGGCTTGTTCCATGTGAGCTCCAACCTTTGGATGCAATTGCTACCTGCTACTCATTCAGTATTTACATCAGATTTTAACAATAGCTAAACTACTAAAGAGTATCATGATTATTAGGGAATGCTGAAATATAGGTTATGAGAGTAATTTATTAAAGAATTTTGGAATACTAAAGTACAATTTTCTGAAAATGATTGGATATTATAAGATACAAATTATTTGTTATTTTATGTGTTGAAAACAATAAAGAGTATCCATTAAAGCTGGGTAGAAAAAAAATTATATATATATGTATATATATATACATATATATATATATGTCTCAGAAGAAACTAATACATGTTGACATTCCAGTTTTGCTAGTCTTTTCTTATTCATTTCTTATTTCCAGAGCTTGATGTGGGGTTTCCTGTTTTCTACAGTCGTTGCCAGTCCTAGAATAGCATGCATTTTTTTTTGCTATTTTGTAAATTGCCATTGTACAACTGGTTCCTACGAAGAGTTGATCCTTTCAAGTTACTATGCAGTGGTGACTCCCCACCCTGACCATCACCTCTAAACTTACGTTATCTCTTCACTTGGCCCTGAAGTCCTCACTAGGCCCAGAGTACTTCCCATGTCTGCTGGTCTCATGCATCATGTGATCTATTCTGTGTCTCAGGACTTCGTGTTTTCTACATAGTGAGCCAACTTGAAAAATACTGACCATTGCACATGTTAAAGGCAAGATTGCTTCTAAACTATTCAGATGCAACAATATTGCCATATCTAACTTTTTTATTTGACTGTACTTAGATATAATCAAATTCTCACTTAATAGAGTATTTTATGTATGCTTTATATGGAGACCTGGTGGGTTTTCATTTTAAAAATCTATAATTAAGTAAGCAAGCAATGCAATCACACTGATCTTCAGGTTTTTATATACTGATGAGCTGAAGGGTGGAGTCATGAAGGCCCTGTCCACCTGCTGCTGTTAGTGCTTTTCACTAGGAAAAATATGAAAATATAGCAAAGCATCATTTATTGATAAGTCATTTTTCCTATTATCTGTGAGAATTGAATTCATGAAGCACACATATTTTATAACCAAATGTAAGAGAAAAATGCCAGTCATGATTCCTCCAGGCTGTTTCTTCTGTAGCAAAACAGAGTACATTATAATTCACTGTCAGTGTATACTTCCTATATTACGACTTCTAACATTCTTTTATTGGACTGTTATACTAACTGGTTAGAGTATGATATAATAATAAGATTCTCAACTCCAAGGCCAACATTCTTAGTTCACTTATTCTTTTTTCAAGTGGCAGGAGTATCTCATGGGATAGATCAGAACTCCATCATCTTTTAAAAATTAAAATTGATTCTATAATGTTTAAAACATATAAAGGGCATATAATTTATTCTGGGCCAGTGATATTCTTTTGTTTTGTCTTGTTTTGTTTTGTTTTTTCAAGACAGGGTTTCTCTGTGGCTTTGGAGCCTGTCCTGGAACTAGCTCTGTAGACCAGGCTGGTCTCAAACTCACAGAGATGGCCAGTGACATTCTTGAGGTATTACAGAATGACAATGTTTTCTCTAGAATTAGCAGAAAAGTATTATGTCAATCTTACATTTTTTTCTTTTGAAGGGTAACAAGTGATCACACTCCTAATTCAATCTATAATATTGAAATTGGACAAGATCAAAATGTTATGGCCAAATTATACTAACTAATATACATGTAAGGTTACTTTACCGAATATTTGCAAACCATATCTTACAGAAATTGGATTCATCTTAGAACATGGAAAAATTAATGTTAGGAAATCTACAAATATAACTTACTCTAATGACAGACAATGGAGTTTTAAAAAGTCTGATTCTTGGATCTCTAGTTTTAAAACCTTCATTTAATAATCTTATAGAGTGTAAAAATGTATTATGTTCAACAACTGATCATTATTTAAAAAATCTCTAAGAAGCACAAAAACGTTCCACATTATCTTGTTAGGGGCATTTACTAAAAATCTACAACATTTTCTTAATAGGAAAATGTTAGAAATACTTCCTTTAAAACCAAAACAAACTATCCAATAGTGTTGATTGTACTACAGGGGGAAGGGCCTTGGTCCTGCCTCAAGGTGATGTGTCAGACTTTGTTGATGCCCACTGGAGGCCTCACCCTTTCTGAGGAGTGGATGGGGGATGTGGGGAGAAATGAGGGAACAGGAGAAGAGGAGGGAGGGGAACTGGGATTGGTATGTGAAATAAAAAAGATTAT
>NC_022031.1:55183436-55200814 GCF_000317375.1 Microtus ochrogaster
GAGGAGGAGGAGGAGGAGGAGGAGAAGGAGAAGGAGAAGGAGAAGGAGAAGGAGAAGGAGAAGGAGAAGGAGAAGGAGGAGAAGGAGAAGGAGAAGGAGAAGGAGAAAGAGAAAGAATGCTTTTGAGGTGATGATTATCCAAAACAGCCCTCAAAAATAATTGATAGGATTGAAACTAGTGGGGTGGTTCTTGCCTGGAATGCCAGCCATCGGGAGGCTAGGGTAAGAAGACCGCCATGAACTTTAGGATTACCCTAGGCTACACAGTGAGTGTCAGGACAGCATGGACTGCAAAATGAGACCCTGCCTCCAAAAGCAAATGCGGAATCACAAAGCTAAGACTCTATCATCTACGGTGTTTTGTCCAAAAACATAATCATGTTTGCATCAATTTCTGTAGCTAGTTTGTAGTTGTGATTCATTTGCTTATAGTCATTAGTGATTCATTTTCTTTGCTCAATAATCTATTGTTTGGAATATCTTACAAAATTCCATCATACCTATGTATTAAATATCCACTCAGGGATAGACTAGTTCAGACACACTCACGGGCTCAGTTTTAGAAGATATTGTTGTATTAATTTATAACAATACTGGAGCTAACTTACATACCACTGGTGGTAAGGGATTATAGCTCAAATCTCTCCCAGGACTCAGTATCACCTGAATTCTTCTGTTTTAATCCAGAGGATACTAAATTATACATTTTTTTAGTTTTCTTTGTGGATTTTCAGATATCTTTGAGAGAAGAGTCTTCTGAGATTGTGCTTACCTATATATGTATAGCACACACACCTACCCATCCATCCATCCATCCATCCATCCATCCATCCATCCATCCACCCACTTATCCATCTATCCATCTATCCACCCATAAACCCATCAACCCATCCATCCATCCATCCATCCATCCATCCATCCATCCACCCACCCACTGACCTATCTGTCCATCTGTGTTTCTGTCTGCTGCATTTTGGTCCATGGGGTAAAGGCATGGTTCTTAGCTTGATGTTTGCTGGACGAAGACTTGCAAAGACAAATGAACAAGAATCTTTGGTGAGCTATGACTTCGTGGAAATGTAATGCAATGGAGCAAAGACGAACATGAAAGATTTTTTACAGGGTGTGTGAAGAACAGAAACAGACAACACACAGCCATACTAACTCTTCCCTACCTCTTTCCTTTTCTTTTGCATCAGCTATTTTCAAACTCTTTTCTCCCGAAAAGCAACAGGAAGTGCAGAAATGGAACTATGAGTCTGTGCTCAACAGTATAACCGCATTTACTTCTCAGGAGGTCCAGGAAGCTGTATGTTACTTTACTTTCTCTCAAGACAGAAAAATCAGAGCCATGAAAATGTAATTGGGACAGTGTCTCATAGCTTTGAAATAGTGTAATGAAGGTTTAGGTTCATGTGTCTATGAAAGTCCATTTTAGTAACAAGTTATATAGTTATACCACAAAATGTCTTTTAAGGTAAAAGGACATCTTCTAAGAAGAATTCTGCCCAGCTTTTATCAAGAATCTAAACAGTATAAGATGACCTAAAATGTAAGGGGTTATCAAAATCATCACCTTTTGATGATAGGAGCGGGAAAATTGCACATCTGTTTCAAAACAGGCTTTCAAATAATACCCATAGTCCTGGTCATAAGTGCTGCATGGCTTCATTAGGTGAATCTTCATTCGGAACATTTCCATTTTCAGTTGCAAGACATTTTTATGTAAGTCATCATATAATTTTGATGCAGTTGAGAATTTGAACAAAAAGATGATAGTTCCATAATTTTAAGGTATTACATTCTTATAGAAAGAAGTATCCTTCTTCCATGCCCCGAGTCCTAGCATGGCTTATTGAGGATCTTTTAGGACTGTAGAGAAATGCATTTTACTTCTAGGACACAGGTTTTAAAACACTCCACTTTCAAAGACACACTAATCTTAAAGATGGTAGATCCACCTCGCAAAACTGGAAAGCACGTATCCGAGTAGAAGGAATTAATCTCTTTCTCTGTAGACAAACGGGCTACTATTCCGGCATGAGGTTTGCAGAGCAGGAAAGCTGTGAAGTCCCTGTTGCAGTCTGGAATTCTTCAAGCTGCTTCTTGAGCACTCAAGAGTTCCCATCCTCTCAAGCAATCCCAGGAGGAGGTATCGAAGGTGCCAGTCAAAGGCACCGTTGTTTCCCTGGGTTTTACGCAGTAAGTGCTAGTTTACCCATGGGTCTTATCATGGGTCCTTGTCCCTTTCCCATTCAGAATCTGTCCTTCTCATTTAATTCCGGATGTTTGTGGTTCACGCTGAGCAGCGAATCATTGGCAGAGAAGCCCCTAAGACTTGGATTGCACACCTCCCCTGCAGCTGAGATCAGCGGGAAGAATAGTCAGCCAAAGCAGCGGAGTGGAGCATGTGGGCCTCACTGTTTTTCATTTTCCAGGCTTTCTCAAAATTGATCTGCCTAACAAAAGACTCAGAAAAATCAAATATCTCAGTTATTTTGGCTGGATGCTGGAAAGGATGTCTGTGTTTGTAGAATGAATGATAAATGGCCTCTCTTCAGTCACTTTTTTCGGGGAAACCAGACAACATCAGAACCCTAAACTTGCAAACCTGTAAGCTCTCAGAGCCCATCTGAGTACCAAATCCCTCTCAAGTACACGTCCTTTGAAGAAGCCAAATGAGAGGCGCAGAGGAGTGTAAACCCCTCAACGACTTCACTTTTCTAATTTCTTTCGCTGCTTTCTTTCTGTGAATGGCAAGTGCACTAAAATGAAATTCTTACCCCCCTGTCTCTGGGGGAACCTCAAGGAAAAAGGAAAATTACAATTTTCTTTTTTTTTTTTTTGTTTATCTGTACATTATTAAGATGTCCACACTCCAAAATGTAGGATTTCGGGTTTTTTTTTTTTTTTTAATTTTTCGAGACAGGGTTTCCCTGTGGCTTTGGAGCCTGTCCTGGAACTAGCTCTGTAGACCAGGCTGGTCTCGAACTCACAGAGATCCGCCTGCCTCTGCCTCCCGAGTGCTGGGATTAAAGGCGTGCGCCACCACCGCCCGGCAGGATTTCGTTTTTTTATTTAACATTTTTTAGAAAATATTTTTTCCATTTTAAAATTTGTGTGTACAAGTACATGCATGTGTGTGTGTGCACATGGGTGGTTTTGTGGGGGGTGTTCACATGTATGTGCATGTGTTTCTAAGAATGCACATGTGGATATGCGCGTGTGGACATATATGGGCTGTGCACCTGTGAGGATACGTGTAGAGGCCAGAAGAGGGTGGTGTGTATCCTACTTCTTCACCACCTATTCACTTAAGGCAAGCTTTCTTCCTGCAACGTGGGCTTGTGCTCAGCAAGGATTCTCCCCTGGCAGGGGACCTGAAGTTACTGGTGTCTGGGGGACACCCAGTCTCCAAGCATGTTGATGTCTATCTGGGAACTCTCCTCAGAACTGAGAAATGCCTGCTCTTAACCATAGAGCCATCTCTCTCGCCCTATTAGTTAAAGTTTTACGGGCGTGTACTCAGTGTGCATAGTGCTGATTTCCATGATCTTTCTTAAGTGTATGACATACGAGGACCTTCTTTATACCTCATGCTCTCCCTCTCTCGTCCCATCCTCTTTTCCCCAGCTTCTTTGCTTCCTCCATCTCCTTTCTGCTTCCCTACATGTGTCTACACACAGAGAGAAGGAGTGTGTGTGTGTGTGTGCATGTGAGCTGTGTGTCTCTATACAATGTAGGATCCACAAATGAGACAAACATGATTTTTTTTCAGAGTGTGGATTCCTTTGCCTAATGCAATGATTTCCAGTTGCATTTATTTTCCAGGAAAAACAATTTCACTCTTTTTCTTGGTTAGGTGATGTATGCATGCCCATGTTTTAACAATGTGCAGACATGCGTTCTTTATCTACTCACCGGTTGCTGTCACCTAGGTTGAACCTCAGTCTTGAGGCTCAGAACAAAAGGCTTGATGTCTAGCAGCTCCGGAAGCATTAATTGCAGCAGCGACCACAACTGACTGATGGACAGAAATGCAATGATTTTCAACTTAACAGGAATTGCTTCTTCAAATCCAGTAACTGGTAGGGATTGGTGTAAATAAACAGGTATTATGCAATGTTTGTAAACTATTATACACCAAGGGTAGAAATGCAAAGAAAAGAAGACTGTTGATTAGTACTGAGCAACAGGAAGAACTAGAAGTGAAAATACACAGAAAGTGGGACAATGATGAGGAAGGGAAAAGATGAGTCAGCTTTAGCCAGATGCAGAATGAAGAGAAAAAGCAATGCAATTGACAAAACACAAGCAAACTCTAAGTGCTTAGAAGACTCAGGCAGGGGGACCCCTAACTCCGGGTCCTTTGGAAGAAGCAAAATAATAATAATAATAATAATAATAATAATAATAATAATAATAATAATAATAATGATAATAATAATAATTATACACAAAGGGAAAGGGATAACAGGAAGGTGAAAGTTGGTTTACTAAATTGAAACTAAGTTTGCATATGATAAGTATAAAATGTATACTTTATATAGAGAGAATATAAACATGCAGGTTGAAGAAATGGGCAGAGATGTAGTCTGCCTGTGTTCACTTACTAGGAACAGTTGAGGGCTTCTCTAAGTCGTCAGTTACTTGGGTAGAGGCACAGTGGCTGCCTGTATCTGGTCCCCCACATTTGCAGGTGTGGGTCTCTGTGTGGTTCCTTGTGTGGACACACAGGGATCTCCTTGCTGTGTATATGTACAGAGGATAAATGGTGTATTTTACTCTATAAAAATATACCCAACAATTTAGTTTGCCGATTAAAAAATAAAAAGGTGTATGTTTTGACAACTTTAACTTTTAGATCTTGGTTTATATAGTCAAATAAATATGGTAAACAAGTGTTTGGCGTAGCAAGTGTTAAGTACTTGGAAAATATCCAAGTATGGTCCCCAAGGGAAAGGAAACGTATAAGCTTTCTTAAACATTAAACAAACGTGGCAATACCAAAGAAAATGAACAAAAGTATCTAATGTTCACGGCCTAGAATTGAAAGAACCCAAGTGTGGTACCATCTATTAACAGTGCTCAGTAGGCTGAGGCAGGAGGATGCAGAGTGAGTCCCAAGCTACTAGCCTGAAAAAAAAAAAAAAACAAACAATAGCAACACAATCCTTAAAAGGATAAGAATTTCTCTGTCTGGTTTAGTAGCACCTAGTTCCATGTAACAGACCTGCAATCTTTGAAGGAAGCGTGGTTAGTTCCTCAAAGGCAGCATATTACACCGTGACCACAGGTACAGATGGGCAGGCAGGACTAATGGATGTTCATTTTATGTAGCTTTGCCGTTCTTGCTGTTCTAGTGGGAGCAAACAGCAGAATGATGCAGGGCAAGTAACACAGTTTGTCCTGCATAGGCTTCTAAGCCCTTTGACCCCCAAAATACAGGCACCCAACAGGTCCCCACCGAGCTCCTCCCATTTTCTCTGGTTTTGTATTATTGTTATTAACGGTGAATCCATATACCCTAAAATCATTTAAAACTGAACCATTTTTATTCAGTAATGTATGGGGTACTGTGAAAGCTTAAATAATAAAAATGAGATCCTGAAATTCCTTCCCTGTCACAGTCTGGCTGTGAGGAAGAGCGGTGACACTAGGAGGAACTGATGGAATTGGAGCATTGCACTAAACTTTGCTGAAACTTATTATTACAATTTCATTCTTTATTTCCAGAAATACACGATAGCTTCCCAATGGACTTCTAGAAAAAAGCTGAAATTTCTTTAAATCTTTGCATTAGTTATAGTAAAACATTTAACCTTTACTGCAAACATCCCCAAACCATTGCTTGAGCTATTAAGTGAGCTAACTCATGGGTACAGAGGAAGGGGGTGTTCAGGCAAAGCCAAACTTCCATCAAATGTCCATGAACAGATAATACTTTTACTTGGGGAACATGGGTTTCTAGTTCCCAGGGTTGATGGCTGAATTCTGGAATTGGTATAGCTAGGCTTCTTGATCTTCCTCCACACTTCACGTCTGATGCCGGGTCTATACATTTCCCATCAATGCAATGAAGAAATACAAGGAGAGGCAGAGCACTAAAAGATAAAGTTCAGAAATAAAATTATTTAAATCCACTTATATCATATTTAGTAAGTACATTACATTCCTGTGTTTTTATAAATTTACCTGTTTGTTTCTTCTCATTTTCTTCGCTACTCTTCTCCTCTCCCCCTTCATCTTTATTTTTTCCTGGGGGTTTCTTTTGTTCTGTGCTGTACTGAGCACACTCTCTCTTCATCTAATATCAGTCTTCATTTGTTCAATCATAGTGACTTTGTATCACACGAAATTAACTTCAATTTAGCAAATTATCGATTCTAGCTATAGACAATTCCCAAATAAAGACCATCAACATTATGGTTGTATTACATTAGGTTTGCTTATTATCAGTTTGAAAACATGTAAGTTGAAATAGTGCGGTAGAAATTGGAGTGGAATTTGTTCCTGAGCAGTCTTTAAGATCCTCAGTGGTATTATTGTAGGAGTTTATTGACTCTCAGCTTTTGCTTTTACTATTAACTCTCCAGTTGACCTGGATTCTAAACTCCCTTAGAAATACACTTTTCACGGTACACTATATTCAGCTACGTCATCATGAAAATTTAATTTTACATTACCAGAGAACATGATATATGAGGGGAATACTAGGTTACACAGATTTAACAGATTTCGTTTCTCAAATGCATGCTATTCATGAAGAGAACATGTAATATGTAAAACCTTCTAAACTTACTTAGCTGCACTTTCTTTCTATTTTGTTACAAAGAATATTTGGCAAATGTTTTGCCAAATGCTACATTATCCAGTTCTGCAAAAGCAACTATTTCTAATGATGACATTTGCATCGTGTTTTCAAAAGCACCATGTTAACTATAAATTTATTTGGGGGGAAATAAAGGGAATTTACCGATGCTGATTTATGACCAATTATAGTATTAGGACTAATGCCTATCTTGGTTTTGGGGTAAAGCATTCTACTAGTGAGATAGTTCTAATATTCATCACTATGTTATATTCCGGTAGAATGTAGAATAAAGCTTACTTCACAGATGTCTTCCACCTCAGTGCTGTGTGTTGCTGAGCCTCCCTTGATCTGTTCCTGTGATGTTATCTGATGTTTGGTACTTGCGCAGCAGGAAGCTCTGCTCTGTGACTTAAATTCCAGAGCCCACAGCTGGTGTGGCTCTTGTATTTCTCATTTGGCCAATTTAACTTCAGTGAGGTAGCATTTCACTCACCGTGTACAGTAAACAAGATAATGATTAACTCCCCGCGCCAGCATGTGTGGTGTTGTTTGTCACAATAGAACCTGCACCTTAGGAGGTCTAGAGTGCATAATGAACCATGTGATGTCCCGCCTCTTGGTCATTTACAGTTCATACAGCCTCATGAGGGGACCATTGTCATCACTGACCGCAACACGGTGCTTTGCAGCAAATATGCACCTTGATGATATTTTACTCTTCAAAAGTCTATGGAGACATTCTCTCTCTTGGAGACAGATGGTGGGTTTCCCAATGACCTATCTGTTCCTCTTTCCATTTAGTAGTAATTCTTCCACAGCAAAAGCTGCAGTGTACAGGAAACTGCAACACTGTAGCCAATGCCCACATTTACGTGTGCACATGAAGTTGTCATACACAGTCCTTGTGATCATGGGGCCACATGCATGGGGCTGACAAATGTTTTCTACATGCTCAAACAATTAGTGAAGCGTAACTATCCACATCAAATGTCTTGTTGTCCATACATCTCAAGTGTGTTAATTTGTTTACTATTTAAGAGGGGGGCGGCTGTTTTACAGGAGACATTGTGCAACTAGAATAGGTAGAAGAAAAAACAAATTTATAGGACCCATACTTTCCCACAGTCAGACGCCTCTGCCATCCACGACAACCATCCACTCTGCGTCTGGAAGGAACTGTAGTTTACACAGTACTCAGATGCCAAAGACAAAGCGATAAATGGGTCAGCACCCTTGAAAATATATCCACACAGCCCAAAGCCTGATAGAAGGAGGTCAGTAATATCTTTGTATGCAAACATTAATAGGTAGAATTTTTTCCCTGAGATTCCAAAAGCACAAAGGAAACTGGAGAGCTGTGGTTTAATGACCTGTGGGGAAAGAGCATGGAGTGTAGCTTCTGTTTTAACTCACAGGAGGGAGAATGTGTGTGCGCAGGGAACATGAAAAGTAGACTAATGCACAAGTTCTGCTAGGTATTAGTTTCAAGAATGACAAAGGAGGACATTTCTCCAGCCTGTGACATGGGGGACGGTTGCCTCCTCACGAAATATAGCTCTTCTGTTCCTAATACAGAGACCAGCAGTGACACTGGAGGCAGCGTGTGAAGGATGCATCCTTTGAGTGAAACAGCTTTCTCTCTTTCTTTTTTAAAGCTTCATTCTAGATTCCTTCCTCTTCCTGATGTCCAATAAATCATCCAGTGACCTGTCCTACGTTCCAAACATCTACATTCCTGCTTTTTCTCTCTCTCCGCTGCTGCTCCGTCAGGGCCCGCCCTCGTCAGCCTTTCCCAGATGACTGAAGTCACCTTCTCACCTACTTGTCCTCCCATTTCCTTTCGACATCTCTCGTTTGGTAGACACAGTGATCTTTCTAAAATATGAATCTGATGCCATCACGTTGATACTCGGGCCCTGGCAATCTGTCACTCAAAGGTGTGAGTGATGGACCAGAACAAGAGATGTGAGGATATATATTGCCTTGTTCCTCTTCTGGCCACTTAATACAATGGGCCTCACATATATTGTTGCTTATTTATCTTTGGGAAGTCTCAGATATCACTGTCTGGCATCAAGAAGCCCATATGAAACGGACAGCATTGTGTGCCCTTCAGTGTGTAATAGGAGCCCTCTACCTACTTCTAGGGCATCCCGTGTAATGTTCTCACGGCATCAGATGCATGTAACCACAACTGTCTCTGTTCTTTTTTTTTTAATTTATTTATTTATTAAGGATTTCTGCCTCCTCCCCGCCACCGCCTCCCATTTCCCTCCCCTTCCCCCGATCAAGTCCCTCTCCCTCAACAGCTCGAAGAGCAATCAGGGTTCCCTGACCTGTGGGAAGTCCAAAGCCCACCTCCATCCAGGTCTAGTAAGGTGAGCCTCCAAACTCAATGAGGACTACAGAGAACTCAAGAACAATGGCAATGGGTTTTTGATCCTACTGCACATACTGGCTTTGGGGGAGCCTAGGCAGTTTGGAGGCTCACCTTACTGTCTCTGTTCTTATCTGTGCTCTTCCCTAGCCCATGAGTAGCTCTGCCATTTGGTGGCCTCGCCAGCTACTGACAGACAGTATTATTACATATGAGTGGTGCAATAGTCACACTTCCTGCTCTATACACACCTGAAATACCTCCCTCACTTATTTCACAGGTATGATTTCCAGAACATTGTTTTTATTCAGCCAATGACCAGTGAGAAGCCAGCATGAGAACCGGACTAAAGGAAGCATATGCATTTGCTCTCCCTCTCCCAGAGGGATTTCATGGTTAAAATGCTCTTCCCTTCCTTAGGTGAAACAATAGAGACCTCACCCAACCTAAGAAGGGAATCGGTGACCCCACCAATTCTGCTGGAGTTTAAACCTCCACGCAGGTAACCTCTGATTGAGGCTGATCAATGGCACCTCTGTAAAGCAGGGGAGCAAAGTTAGTTCTGAGCTTAGAAGCTACAGAAGGGTCACACAAGGAACAGTTTTGGTGGCACTTCTGCAGAACAGCCTGGGACCCTGCAGAGACAGATGGAGGAAGAGAGAGCGCTGGCCATCGCGCCTCCAGCCCAGTTTTCCTCAGGCAGCAGCTCCTCTCAACCTTCACAGAAACAGGCTGGGAGCCTTCTTCAGGGCCTTCCTTTCACTGGATCTGTATATACTACATAATGCCATGTCTCTGCTAAAAGCAGCTCTACCCTGTGAAAACGGAGGCAGTCGCGGGCAGACACAGAAGGCCCATGTGGCTCACAATATGGTGGATCTTACAACATGGCAATTCTGATATCAAAAAGAATGACTTCTAAAAAAATAAATGTTCATCATCAAAAGGGATGAACCTGTAGGAAATGGTAACTGTTAAAAGAAGACCAAATTTAGACCGAGCATAATTTGAGAAACTCTTTTGTTTAGTGTGCACTATTTACATATAAAAAGTCTTCATTTCTCAAAGGCTAAAAGTACACATGTGAAATAGAAATTAAACAATTAAATGTAATAGTTAAAATTCTCATAAAGGAAAAATATAATGCAACATTAGTTTTTGAAATCTTGTTGAAGAAATTACTTAACAAATGTAAAACCTACAGAATTTAATAAAGCTTCTATTGTGGTCTGCAGAATGCAGAGACCGACCTGGTCCCCTTGTTAGTCTTTATAAAAGAACATTAAATATGTATTCTTTGTAGCGCAGTGAAGCTGCACTTACACTGTTTTCTTTGTGTGTACTTCTTTACATATTTTAGTGCTTGTCCATGTGTATGTATTTATGCATGATAGCATACATCTATATCAAATTCGAGTATATATACATCAGCAACACAAAAATGCATATGTGTCATTTCTCATTCTGGATTTAGACTGTGATTCTAGATTGGGATATCATTAAACGGAAAAGCCTATTTCTTTTTTTCCTGTTGCTGTGTAAAATATCTGACAAGATGCTTACAGGGATTGATTTTATTTCACACTGAAAAAGTATTCGTGGTGATGGCAGCAAACCCTAGGAAGACTGTGTGGAAGCCCCTGGTCATGCTGCGTCCTCATTCACAAAGTAAGGTTTGTTCATCCCTGTGTAAATCACAGTCCCTTTGCGGAGCTGGACTTAGGATCACAGAGTCAATTGCCTCCTATCTGCAGCACCTGCTCTTGTTTCAGCAAGATGAACGCTTGCTTCTACATCAGTCTCCTTTAAGTACAATCCAGGACACCGTGCTAGGGAATGGTGCTGCCCAGAGTGGACCAGTCTTCCTGTCTCAGCCGTCCTGACCAAGACAGCCTCCCACAGGAATCCCAGAGGTCTGCTGCTCAGATGATATTAGATCTCAGGAACTGGACAGTTGAGATTAACCATTGGGGCCACCAAATAGCCCAACTAATTGGGCTTTTTCACATCCAAGTAATGTTGGGTTACAGAAAAACCATTTTTCTTATCAGACATTCTGTTTCTCACTTTTTCAGTTTTCTCTGAGGATCTTACAACAGTCCTGACTTTGTGAAAGAACAAGGCAGCCACTTCTGTCCCTGATTGCACACCTCTCTCCTTTATCCACTGTCTCCCTTTGATTTTGTGGAAGGATGGGGACAGTAGAATCTGAGACAGGGTTTCACTGTGTAGCCCTGGGTGTCCTGGAACTCACTATATATACACCAGGCTGACCTTGATCTCACAGAGATCCTCCAGCCTCTGCCCCTGGGAATGCTGGTATTAAAGGTGTGCACCACCACCATCTGGCTTCACTGTCTTTTTTAGGCTTGTAAGATCTGCTCTTACCTGGGAGCACGGATCAGAGTTGATCCAAAGTCACGAAGATGTAGAAAGTAATTGCCAACGGTCAACTGTCCCTTCTATCATCTAAGACAGCCTTCTATCCAAGAGGTATCATAGTCAGAGCAGATTTAAGCAAGGACCTCTGGGAGCCTCACAGATCATGGAAGTTCAGGATGGGAACCTGGCTGTGCACATCTGACAGAAATCATTCTTTGTATGTGATGCCCTCCTGTGTTGTTTCTCTTGAGGATCCTTCTGACAGCCGCAGAAGATCAGTTTTGCATTGCCAACTCCGACTGGGTTTTCTTCTGTTGCTACCATTCTCAAACCAAAGATAGCCACACCCAAATGAATCTTATTCTTAATTTAGCCAGGCTTCTGGCATCCCTATGTAAACCACAGACCCTTTGGGTGGCTGGACGTAGGACCACTGAATCATTCGTGCGTTGTCCTTGGCACCCTGCTCTCGTTCCAGGCCCTGCTGTCTCCCTGCTGGTTCTTTCCTCTCACTCTACAGAGCTTGGGTTGCCCTGAATTTGTACGCAGGCTTCACGACTGCATTTTCTTCCCACTAAAGTTGATGCTATCCACTAAAGCACAATTAATTTTACTAAATTGCTTCTCTTCTCATGTTAGTCCCCGTTTTAAAGATCTCTGGTGCCTTGTTATGGCTTAAGGCAGTGGCTTCCCAGAATGTTAGATATGACAGAGCAGTAAATAAGGCAATTAAAAAAAAACTAGAAAACAATTAAGAAGGTAAATCACTTATTATTCATATAGAATATGAATAATATATTTTTCCAAATGGCCATCTTTGCCTTTAGAAAATGGCAGTCTAATCCTAAAATGTATAAGTGATAACTCAGAATAGAACACAATCTGAAACAATGAAACAATATCACTCAGGGTAAAGTACCTCTAAGGGAAAGCTTAAACGGTGGTCCCAATTATCTCCATGCTCCTCAGACTAAGACACCACAAGATTTCCTGCTGAGCCTCTGGCTTGGGAGAGAAGTGAGCTGCAGGGAGCTTCCACAGCCCTGAGTGTCTCTCCAGCCATTTAGCTTCTGATTCCAACCATGGCTGAGCTCTGGGTAAACTTGCTTCAGAAGCAAGATGCATGTTGCTCAACTTCCTCAGGACTTAGAATCCTCCACTGTCCGATGAGTAGGTGGAAGCCAATCGGGATGTTCTTTCCAGGGCTATCGATTGACTGACTTGCTCAATGGTAGGAACTGTTGTTCATTTAAATTGGGCTTTCTGTTTCATAAACTCAATTTAAAATGCTGAGGATATTAAGGGAGCCATCTTAGGGTTGGGAAGAGACTTGGACCTAGAGGGGCTTCCAGGTGCCCAAGGCGAGGTCCCCAGTTAGTTCCTGGGGCAGCTGAGGATAGGGAACCTGAAATGATCCTATCCTATAGCCATACTGATGAATAATTTGCATATCACCATAGAACCTTCATCTGGCGATGGATGGAGATAGAGACAGAAACCCACACTGGAACACTGGACTGAGCTCCCAAAGTCCCAATGAGGAACAGAAGGAGGGAGAAGATGAGCAAGGAAGTCAGGACCAAGAGGGGTGCACCCACCCACGGAGACAGTGGGGCTGATCTATTGGGAGCTCACCAAGGCCAGCTGGATTGTGACTGAAAAAGCAGGGGATAAACCCGGACTCTCTGAATATGGCAGACAATGAGGGTTGCTGAGAAGCCAAGGACAATGGCACTGGGTTTTGATCCTACTTCTTGTTCTGGCTTTGTGGGGGCCTAGCCAGTTTGGATGTTCACCTTCCTAGACCAGGATAGAGGGGGGACGACTTTGGACTTTCCACAGGGCAGGGAACTCTTCAGACTTGAGAGGGAGGGGGAGAGGAGTGGGGGGAGGGCAGGAGGAGTGGGAGGCTGGGAGGAGGTGGAAATTTTTTTTCTCAATAAAAAAAATAAATAAATAAATAAAAATAAAATGCTGAGGATTAGAGGCAGGATTTTTGTCGCCAGAGTGTGAGGTATAACTCAAAGAATACAGCCCAAATTCTTTTTATTGCCTCCTGGTTAGCTTGACACCTGCAGGGAATAAAGCGGAACAGGGTAACAAAACCTCCTGCTTCACACTCAACAATTGGGTGTGTTCTGGGGGACATAAGAGAGTACCTGCCCTTAGGTTTGAGTTAGCTATAAAATGCTGCTGGTTTGGATCCCATTGGTCTTGGATTTATTTATCACAAACTATACCTATCCTTCTTGCCTCGAAGTAGAATTCAAATAGACATAACCAAGACAGAGGAGTCCACGAATAATCACTTGATCTTATCACTTTCTTTTAGTGGTTTGTTTGTTTGTTTTACAATGAAATTTATCAAGCTTGGGATTGTGCATCTGGGAGGATGGACACAATCTGGTGAGTCAGAGGTGGAGACTTCAAAGGCCACCCAGGAGAAGCCAAAGGAAAACAAGAGCAGAGAAACACAAACACCTGGAAAGCCTTACCTCCAGAGTATCACTTACAAACTTACCCGAGTTCCTCACTCTGAGAGACTCCACTGTGTGTACGTGACGAGATGAGAGAGCTTCATATACTGGACTGCGCTGTACACACATCCATTTCCCTTACCTGACAGCCAATCACCATCTCAGATACATCCCGTCATAACTGAGAATTTCCCAGATACTTCTTTGACATTGACAACACTATTAAACTGACAGATGGGCTCATAACAGGAAGCCTTTGTCCTTTCCTGCTTTACATCTCTCTGACAAGTCATTTCGAGTTCAAAATAGAATTCCATCTCAGTGTCTCCATGCTGACCACATATCACATCTGGCCTTGACAATGTCATTTTCTAGTGCACTGTGGATCCAAGTCCCCTGGCTTCTGTGGCCAAGTGGAGGGTCTGCTAGGTGGCTGTCTGCAAATACGAGAGTGTCATTCTCACTTTAGGAGTGGGCAGGCAACTTGCTAGCCATTAGTGATGCTTGACTGAGTGCCAGGAAGAAGCCATTAGCTGGCGCATTGCTGGGAAGAAGCCATTAGCACCCAGCTGCCAGGCAGGGTTTAGAATGTGGAGCACCCTATATATTCACAACCTAGAAATGGTGCTTCTCTCTGTATACTGCGGATGGCTTGGGAAGCATGAGAGATGAATTTACCTCTATACTCGCTGTGGTGTTTCAATTCCTAAGACGACACAGAAAAGGTAAAAGAAAAGGGGGAATGCAGTTATTTTCCAGACATTCGTTTATGTGAGATTGTATAGAAATCATACAGTTTTGTTTTTAATCATTGTGAATATACAGAAGTAATCACTTTGGAAGTTGCTTGTATACCCATAATATGTTTTACCCATGACAAGATTTTTTGTTAAATACAAACCTATACTCTAAAAAGTTGCTGCAAGCAAATAAAAATGATAATAACAATATTTCGAAATCAGAGGACCATGACCCCTATTCAGAAGATAGCAGGTTTTGTCCTCCAGGTCTGTGGTCTCATTGACTCAGGCATTTCTAATTAAATTAGGGGGACCCTCTTCTGTGCCTTCTTTTGGCTACTGGACCCTCATTCTAGGCCTTGATTCTCTGTGTTTCATTCATCTTGGTCTCCTTTGCTCGCTCTGTTTTGGTCTGGTCCTTCACTACCTTCACTGCACCCACATCCTTTTAAAGCTGCATCTATCTGTCTCCGCTGCCCTTTGGGCTGGCAGTAGGGCAATGAATGAATGAATGAAAAGGGAAGAGGGTATTTGGAGGTATGAACTGATTATGTAGAGGGCACTTTATAGTCTAGGTCCCACGCAGGCGATGACTACAATGTGCTCAGTTGAAAATGGTAGTTCACCAGAAGGACGCAGAAGTCCTTTGCAGAAATCCAGAAGGGTGCAACACCCGCACCAGAAAAGGCAGGAAGCAGCCCATGTTTGCTGACCTTTGCAGCCGTGGTGTACAATCGCACACTATAGTTCCGCCATGAATCGAACTTGTCAGTATTCCTTGCATTTTCTGTTTTTCTGATTGCTACCAACTTAGTTTCTTATCCTCTGCAAGGAAGAGAGCGTGGCCCATGCCCGCTTTTTGTCACCAGGCTGGATCTAGACCCAGTCTGTCAGTAGTTATCCTCAGCTCAGAAGAATTACATTTGGTCTCATTAGGCAGCAAGTGGCCTCATGTGTGCAAGCATCCCACAGGATTGAGAAAAGTGGCGGCCCTTGAGCAGGTGTAGGCATGCTACCCAGATGGAACATTTATGATTATGGTCAGGAGCCATGATCTTGCTACACTGCTGTGTACCAGGTTCTCCAGGCACAGAGTGCCCCATGTATGCCGACGCCTGAACTACAACTGTAAGAGAAACTTACAACACTATGAAATCGGACATTTGTTTTATCTCTTTAACCCAACACAAACACCCTGCTTTAATATTGCACCAAGAAAATGCAACAAGCATATACTTGTTCCAAGCCTACTGCGCACTGTGAGCTTATGAAAACTTCAGCAGTAGAAGGTGGCGTTCTGCAGGATGTAGGTATTGCATTTGCGGACTGACGGATGAAATATAAACATCATGTAACAAAACTTGCCCCACATAGGAAACCTGGAAAATGTGGGTCAGAGCCAGAAAGAGCACAGGGGTGAGTATCTGAGTCAATTCATTATCGATCCCCAGAGGTCCAAATTAAGGACACACTGGACTTAGGAACTTGTGGTCAAGATTGACGTTAGGAAAATGCAATTCCTCTGGACCGGAGAGAGAGAAGCCTTCGTTCCCTCACAGGCAGCTTTCAGTTTCACACTGTGGTAACTTTAACAGCCAGGGGCTGCGCAGGCTCACAACCGCTACCAGCTTCACACACAGCCCAGCCATCTACACCCCACCCACCCCCAGCTTCTGGCCTTACACACAGCCCAGCTGTCACCTGCACCCCCACCCCAGCCTTCTAGTGGACCCAGGGGTTTGGATCTTCTTTGACACTCTATCACCTCTAATGCATTCAAAACTATGCCAAGTCAATTTTTATTTTGGGGGAAAAAAAACTCGTTTTCCACTCTTGTCAGCGTCTAGCAACCTTGAAAATATTTCTCATTAAGGATGAACGTGAATGTTGACTTGAAACGGTTAATAAAACAGAAGCTGAAGTGTTCTCTAAGTCACTGCGTATCGAGTATGTATCTATGGGCTAAATCTGAGAACTGCTTTTGAACTGCGACATTTTAGTCTCAACCAGACAGGAGTCACTGTCTTATACTGAAACCACTGGACATTACCTCTCACGAAGCCTTATCATCTCCGAATTTAAAGCCTTATTAAAATTTGCCTTTTCCAAATAGTTTTATATAGTAGGAACACTGGCAATGTTGAGAGATTTTAATGTAACTGAAATGTATTTATTTCAGTAAGTATTGTAACCTGGCAGCCAGAGAAGCCAATATAAAAATATTTTAGTGGAGGATGTTATAGAACATCTTATCATTAAGCCTGTAACAAGCAAATGCCTAGATGACAGGGGCGACCCAGGCACAGCTGTCCTTCCATTGCACAGGAGACACAGCAGAAAGCCCAGGGATATGGAGTCAAAGAGCTTGTCTGATGTCATGTCTTTGGGCGAGAGCCTCCGGCTGCTGCATTATCTTTCTATGGCTGCCATACAAGTTATATAAAGTGGGTGAGTTAAAATGAAAGAGTATTCTTTAACAGTGCAGGGTCTTTGTTTTCTGGTTTCTTCTTCTTCTTCTTCTTCTTCTTCTTCTTCTTCTTCTTCTTCTTCTTCTTCTTCTTCTTCTTCCTCTTCCTCCTCCTCCTCCT
>NC_022031.1:55200914-55204236 GCF_000317375.1 Microtus ochrogaster
TCCTCCTCCTCCTCCTTCTCCTCCTCCTCCTCCTTCTTCTTTCTGGTGGTTGCTGCAACTGTTGATGTCTCTCGGCTTCTATGTGCATCTGCCTCCAACCACATAGCCTTCTCTGCAGCCCTGTCTTCTCTCTCCCCTTTGGATATGGAGCAGATGCGGAATTTACCCAAATGCTTTCACCATCATTCTTGCTTTTAGTCATCTAATGACTGTGTTCTGAGATTTCTGATAGACATGAATTTTAGAACCGTCAATATTTAACTCTGCAAAGTTGCTTTCACGGTGCATTATGTGTACCAAGAATATTCGCCTTCCAAATTGTTCCAACAAGTCAGTTGATAAAGCAAAATGCTTAGAACAGGGTTTGTTGTATGGTAAGCAGTGTGTGTATGTGTGTGTGTGTGTGTGTGTGTGTGTGTGTGTGTGTGTGCCCATGTGCTTGCACCCTAGGCATTAATGATAGCAGTTGAAAGATCAGCTTTGCAGAATCCATGTCAATTTGTTTCTGTTGTGCAACCATTGCCAGTTCGTTTTTAGACGTATCATCTGTCCCTCAAGCACCAGCCATTTCTCTCCCCCTCCCCTTTACCCACAACCCTCCATGTTTGTTTATTTATTTACTTACTTACCTACTTATTTACTCTTTGTGTCTTTTACATCATGCATCTCGATCCCATTCTTCTCCAATTCATCTTTACTTGCAAGTGTTCATCTGGTTTCTACTACATCTTTATACTGGTCCCTCTCTGGTACTCTCTTGGATATCCTGTTTCTCTATGATGTTGTGGAGATCCTGCAGTTTTGGGGTTGCAGGACTGGCCCCTTCATGTGCTCAAGCACATCAGAGATGCGGCAGACATTGGGTTGGGACAACTCATAGCCCTGGTTCTGGGCCTGGTTAGTTGTAGGAGTTCGTCAGTCTGACAGCTGTCACCCATCCTCACCAACAGGGTGAGTTCTCCAGCCTTGCTCTGGCCAGTTTCACCATGTGCAGCAATGAGCAAGGGGTAGGATAGATTCTCCTTCTTTCATGCCCTCAGGGTCAGCTCACCTACAACTCTATTGTGTTGTCCAGGTGAGGTGCAGGGCCCATGCTCCCCAAATGCTGCAGCTGATGAGGTGCAGGGACAGCGCTCCTCCTCTTAGGACCGCAAGGCCAGCTCTCCCAACTGCCCCAGGCAGAGACAGGTAGGGCATTTCTCTCATCATCCGGGCCACCATATGGCAGATGGGAGGGACAGGACCTGTTCTCCCACTGCTGTCCTCAGAGCCAGCTCACCCACGCCTTTGTGAACACACTCAGTTCTTTGTGAATATGCTCAGTTCTATTGTGCTGCCCGGGCAAGGTATAGGACTCTATCTTCTTACTACTGTGGCCAGTGAGGTGCAGGACCAGCTCTCTCCAATGTTTCATCTGGTGAGGCATGGGGCCACCTCTGGGCATCCCTGTCCTCTTTGCCTTCAGTGGTATCAGGAGTCAAAGACATCAACACAGACTGCAGCTGCAGTAAGGCCATGGACCCATGCCTGGGCTTTGGCAGCAGCCCAGGCCTGGACATCGCCATGGCCCCAGGTGATAAGGAAGCCGCCTACCTCAGCCTCATTTCTTTCATCTCTTCAGATCTCCGTCTCCACAGGACATGAGCCATTCTCTCTCTCTCTCTCTCTCTCTCTCTCTCTCTCTCTCTCTCTCTCTCTCTCTCTCTCTCTCTCTCTCTCTTCTTCCACACCATACTTTTGTTCACCATAATAGAACCCTTGTTTTCTCCTCTGCCTCTGGGGCAGATTGCCCTAGGTATGTGTGTGGGTCTTCTTGTCCTGCTCAGCCATAATGCCCTCCATGTTTTTTGTTTGTCTGTTTTTTTTTTTTTAAGTCAGAAACTGAAGGGAAACCTTGATACGAGATGATATCACAGCAGTAGCCAAGAGAAAGTGAGCCAAGCCAATGTATAGTCTTGTCCTAGGTGACAGGGAACCCAGAATTCAAAAAATAAAAATATGGCTAAAGGTTGCCAAGTTGCAAATTGGCAAGCCTTGTTGGGCCTAGATCACCAGCTCATTTTAATTAAATTGTCTCTGATTGAGCTTTGGGCTATGCCTTTTCATATTGCATTTGGCTCCATGGTGAACCAGCTTGGGCTTGTGTTAAAATGTTCAGAGCTGTGCTTGAACCATATTTTAAGCCCCCCAACTACTTGACTCACTATAGACTCATGTCACTGGTGTCACCCACAGACCTGGTTTGTACTGGTTACGCAGTGTGATGTATGTCTAGGAGGACACAGTCCACCATGGGACATAGAGGGGCCTAAGCAGCTACCTAATTATCAGCTAGCTAGTGATCCGTTGGAGCTCTTCTCTGTTCTCACTTCTGTGTGAGAGGCGCTGTGAAGGTCAGGGGTAAAGCTTTGGGTGCTGCAGCTGCTCTGTCGCCATCCTGGCTTGCTGCACACCCCGCCTTGCGGCTCCCAGTCTACATGAATGGGCACTTTGCTCTGCACAGATAATCAATTTGATGTTGCTCCAGTGTCGTCCAGATGGGGCTGGAGACCTTTCCAAAGGCAGATGGAAGGGAGCCACCTGCTCCTACTGTCCACACGAAAAGCAGTCAAGTGGCTGACACATAGAGCAGGCCTTGGGTGTACTGCGTGTCATCTAATACTGAATTATAATATGAAGCCTTGTCCCCAAACAGTGGGTGACCGTCGTTGACTAATGAAAATCAATACAGTGCTTCCATGGAGCAAAGCTCCTGTCCATACTTCCGCCCCCTTTCCCTGCTCATCCATTAAACATCCTTTTCTCGTTGTTTGCTTTTTCTAGGTTTTTTTTTTTTTTGTTTAGCTTTGTTTTTTGGGGTTTTTGTTTTTGTTTTGATGTTGTCTGGTTGGTTTTTTTGTAACTGTCTCTGCTACATTGCACCTGGAATACTGCTGTTTTTCTTCAAAGCAGAAGCTTGGGTGTCAAGAGTTTCGTATCTCAGAGAATGCTCCAGAGAAGGGTTGGCAGAAAGCAAGACACCCCTTAGCTGACCTGTCTATGCTCTGTCTAGTTGCACCTGCAGTGGCTGTCCCTGCTGCTGCTCTTAATGACCCTACTCTGAAAGACTCGTGCCAAAGTCTTGGCCATCTGTTGTTGAGACATACACACTTGAGGTCAGGAAGGCGCTTGCTTTGATGTCTTCCTGTAATTATTCATTCTCTCAAGCTCAAGTCCAAGAGCTGAAGTTTTCTTCTTCTTCTTCTTCTTCTTCTTCTTCTTCTTCTTCTTCTTCTTCTTCTTCTTCTTCTTCTTCTTCTTCTTCTTCTTCTTCTCCTCCTCC
>NC_022031.1:55204336-55222917 GCF_000317375.1 Microtus ochrogaster
TCCTCCTTATTCCTCCTCCTCCTCCTTTTTCTCCTTTTTCTCCTCCTCCTCTTCCTCCTCTTCCTCCTTCTCCTCCTTCCTCCTCCTTATTCCTCATCTGGAGACACAGAATTTACAGGAAAATAAACCTGTGTCTGCCTTATTCTCTTCATGAAGCTTTGGTGGGTGGGTGACTGTCCATACTCTGAATACTGATACCATTTCAGTTAGTGAAGGTTCTTTCTGCCTCTTGCCTTCAGGGGCCATGATTCTACCACTGGGCTCCAAGAGAGCCAGGCCTAATGCAGAAAGCAGCTCAGTGGTAGACTTAGGACTCATGCCTAAGCCCGACTTTAATGCCTCTGTTTCCTCATAGGGCAGTGGTCATTATATTTCAGGGAGTCAATTCTAAGGTGATCCTAGTTTCTGCGGAGAGCTAACAGACTTCTTCTTCGTATCATGATACAGAAAATGGTAATAACTGGGGCTGTGTTTTTTGCATTCTCTTTTAGGATGATAGACTATTAGTTCATAGGTATTTGGGTCATCAATAGATTTTTAGGCTATTAGTACTTGGGGGATGACCAACTTTACTATTCCATGTTGGGTAGATGGTCATGAATTTATGTCATTTTTTACTTGAAACACCTTGTTTGCTCAAAAGTGAGAGTATGAATTGTGTTCAGATAAAATAAAAAGTCAAAAGATCAATATCAATAAATTCCATGCTCTTATGTATGACATTTTATATCCAAAAGGCATGGTGCCTGCAGCCCAGAGTCTTTTACCATGACGCTTGTTCACTGAGACCCAGCAGCACGTTTGTGCTGGCAGCTGGCTCTGCGGAGCTGGGGTGCATCTTGGTTAGCCTGGGCTGGATGCTGTGTCCCCTTCCCTGGCACCTACGGAGTTCATCTCCTTCCCCTTCCTCCGCATTCTTTCCCTGTGGCCCTTCCTGCACACTCTAACCTAGAATGCTTCTTTCTTACTCCCAGTATTTCAGGAGTTTGGAAAATTTTCCAAATTTCTCCATCTAGTCTTCACCCCTCCTGGCAAAATTATCTTTTGATTGCCTTCCTTGAGCCTTTGTGTCCAAACTCCCCCTCCATCCTTCAGCATTGAGAAACTGAATCCTGTACCCTAGTTCCCTGGAAGCCGGCACTTCAAGACCACTCTCCAAAAGCAAACCATTTTCCAGCGTACTTCTGGTTCACGGCGAGGATAAATACAGTTCCTACTGATGTACAGACCTGTTAGCCTGCGGCACTCAGAGTCTGGCTGAGTGTGTACATGTTCCTGTCTTCCTCCAAACATGAGAGAGTTGAGGTGGGGTTGGGTTCCAGTTTCCGACCAAAGGTGCAAATCCAAAACTGTGGTTGGTATGAAGGCTGCAGGCAACTTGAAACTGGATCAAGCAGGCTCTTTTCTTAGTGACCTTTCACCTTCAACCATTCATCAAATAGCAAGGAACATGGGTGCAATGGTGGTTGGTTATAAAGTCAACTTGACACAGCTTAAAACCACCTAAGCAGGGAGCCTCAGTTAAGGAACTGTTTACAACATGTATCCCTGTGGGGTATTTGTGGGAAATTGTTTTGATTGCCATCCTCAGTATAAGAAAGATTCACCCCCAGATGAGGGAGACGCTTCTGGACTATTGTGGGACTTTGCTTGATTGGCTTTCTCTCATACTTGTATTAATTTTATGGTTCCTTGACTGATACTGAAGTTAGCAGTTTTTCAGGTTCCAAGTTGACCAAGTCTCAGGGCTTCCAAAACTCTAGAGGCCCTCGGTACCACACTGAGATTTCTGAGATATTCTAGCTCAAGGAATAAGCAACTACCCAGGTTTGAGCACATCAGGCATGAGGCAGCTGTTGTTGGACTATTTTAGACATATTGTACAAGCCAGTTTAATAAATCAAATCATGTGTGGTCTGTCTGTCTGTCAATTCTGGTTCTCTAATAGCTAATACAGTGAATGGGAATATAAAAATAATTCTAAAAACAGTTTAAGCAGTCAAGAAGAGAAATTGAATGTTCTCATATTAGACATTAAATTTGTTTAATTACTAATCCACATATTTTAGGTAGATATTTTATATCTTTTAAAATGTATTTACAAGTGTAGTTTCAAAAAAACTATATGTCCTTGTAGAAACTGGGGCAATTTGACAGCTTATTATATATACGTTCTATAGACCCACCTAACTTTGAGAAACAGTAAGATTTTTCTTATGAATGGTCTGGAAGCATGTTGAATAAAAGCTCTGAATACTTTTAGAACCTGTTAAGAGTAAATCTATAAACTGCAGAAAGCCTGTTGTCTCTTGTTCGATTTTAACACTGTAAGATTGGAGGACGAGAATGAGTGAAGACCATGTGTTCTCGGTCTCTTATTTCCTGAGCTGCCTCTCAGCTGCAGCAGTGAGGGCTTGCTAGAGAACATTCACACCACTGCAGGGACTTCACAGATCTAAGGCAGCACAGTTAAGCATCTCTTCCCTTCTCATCCTCAAAGATGCCTTTCCCACGGTCTGGTGAATTTCCATATCATAGGCTCACTCTGTGTGTCGTTGTTGTTAAAGCCAATCATTTTTCAAAACACACCCTACTGTTGATCCCTTGAAAACCAGAGGTTTTGGACTCCAATACAAGCGGCATCTTCCTCCCAGATGGGAAATCCATATTTGTCTTATATTGGACAAGGATGGCTAAAACTTGGTAAAAATGCCACACCTTGGTCAAGAGATTTAAACCAAGTGCATTTGGAGAATACTCTGTATAGATCTTGTCCCAGTGATTATGACAGAGGACCCTTCAGTGGTAGCAACTGCACACTGAGTATGTAAAAGCCAATTGTCTGATGGCAGTGATGACTTGGTTTTGCTTAAATTCTTGAAAGCATAATGGCAATATCTGCTTAAACCTCTGACTTAAAACTTCAAAGTGCAGATGGGAAATTGCAAAAACTGTTTGCTCTCAAATGTGCATCCTAAAAGGCAAGGGTTGTTTTTAGTTCTCATTGCATTTTCACTGCCTGTGTTTTAAAACCAGCAGGTATTGAAGCATTGCTGAAGATGGGAGTAGCAGGCTCGTGGGGGAGGGGCTGTGTAAATGGAATGGGTGACCTCCATTATTTCTGTAGGCAGAACATCAGGATACCTTGCAAATTCTATAAGAATCACCTGAACACGTTCTTAGGCATAAACAGACAAGGGTGAACTGCCTTAAGAGCAGATAAAAGTGGAAATATGCATGTCTTGTTTATGTCAGAAAGTTTCTTGGGCTTTGCTTGCTAATGGGCTGTTGTGTAGAACATCCTTTGCAGAAGGACTTGTGGGGCTACAGAAACAGTGAGGAACTGGAGTTCAGCTTTCTCACAATGGGAGTCCGGTGGTAGATAACATGATGAAGAGAGTTTGGGTCAAAAGCAGGAAGAGCCGAGAGCACAGAAGAGATATGCAGCTATTTCTGGCGTTCCCTGCCTCTGGCTTGCCCTGTCTCATACTAAATTTAGGTGGAGGAGAGAAGAGGATGAAATCATCCTGACTCCGGGTTTTCCTAAAATCACAGCAACTAGAATATGATACAAAAAAGCAAACGGGAGAGAAAAAGTCAAGAAGGGAGAACAGGAACCAAGTAAGTTTGCTTGATTTTAAGAGTTGGGAAGTTCAGTGAACTGAAACAGAATATATTTGCAGAAAATGGAATCTTTCAGTTGCCTTATTTTAGCTTCTATACTATACTGTTCCTTCCTGTATAAAGATTCACTTCCTTCCTTGGATCCATGGAAGTTGAAAACCACCCCTAAAACATCTCCCCCTCATGGGCACCAAATGAAAGTCAGTAGTGGTGTTCTACCATGGTGTAGCCCCGAGATGGTGGATCAGATTTGTTTTATCAGACAGAGACTATACTTGTGGGTAATTTTAATTTACATTTTTTGCAAGCTTACTTATATTGTTATAATTTAAGTCACACTAGGCTGGTTTCCAATCCTGTGGGTTTTTTTTTTCAGACTAGCCACTATGAAAATTCAAAGGCCAGCACAGTCATGTTTGTTTTCCAGGACAGCCTAGGTTGTGCCGCATTCCAAGATCTTAACTTAAGCTGGGTTTCTGATGATTCTTCATGCAAGTGTCGAGTCATTTCTTAGTCTACAAAAGATCAAATCACAGGACTGAAAGATCTTTATTGTCTTTATGACATGGTATTGTTGGGCCACTCTCCCTCTCAAAGCCTACCTTGTGTTTATTGATCACCACACACAGAGAGACATGTACACACGCACACAAGTTTTTCAATCGAGCCTCTCTTTCTCGTTGCGCCATTCCAAGAAGACATAGTTGGGCAAGAGGGGTGAGTTATGATTTCTGTTCTCAGAATGATTGTTTTCCTCTCCAAATCGGAAAAGTCATTCCTCACCCACACAGTGTCTACTACAATAAAATCCGAAAAAAAATTTCAAAACACGGTAACAGTTTATTCCAACCAAATTATCAATCGCTCTTGTCTATAGTTCTCAGAGAGGGTCACAGCCCAAAGGAAGCAAAACCTCAGGGGTTTCTCTTCCTCCGGGCCATGCCCATGAATCTATAAATTCCCCATTCTATGCCTTGCCTTATGACCTTATAAGAACAGCTATTCTTTCCTAAAGTGCAAAGGAATGTTTATGATTTTATAATCAAATCACCAACACCATAATTGTCCACAGACTATGTCACGGCACAGAGCCCTAGGCATACATAGTGAAGGGCTCAAGCTTTACCTGCAGACTGAAAAGACTATGCCAAACTAAACCCAGGAGTCCTGAGAATCATTCTATTACTGCATGCTGTTCCCTGGACCAAGGAATGGATCGCCTAGACATCTCAGTACCCATACTTCCTGGCTAAAAACTTCCTGACTGACTAATACCCCTTCTGATGTTTCTTCCTAACATAGGAGCCCCTCAAGTGGAAGCATTCGTTATAATAGCAAATTTTGTTTCTGAAGTCTTAGCCTTCCCTTTTATTAGTGGATGTCGTACATGGCAGTCAACCCAAGCTTCTGGGAGCCAAGAGGCACCCAGTACCATCCCGCTTTCTGTAAATTGGTCTCAAGCAAAGCAAATGAGTAGATTTTTAATCATTCTTCAAAACTCCCATGAGTGCAAATGGAATATGGCAATAGACCCCTGTGCCTCAGGCATTGCTGAACTTTGAAGAGAAACTGACCTGTGTAGATGTTCTTTTGCCTTCCTCCAGACAGAGAAAGTCCTGGCTTTTTAAATTTAACACTCTGCTTGATATTTTTCCAGCTGTGTGACCTTTCATGAATTATTTTACTTCTCAGTGCCCTTAGGAAGAACTGAAGACATGATATATTAAGTGCTTGTAACTCTACTTGGTACGTTTTGAACACTCAAGGCCTGCAACACTTTCAAAAACAGCTAGGTATTATTTATGAACTACTGCTCTCAGTTGTCGCACAGTTCCTGGCATATAGTGCTATATCTTTTTTGTCATGCAGTCAGAAAACCTGACATAACAAGCTACCCAGGGAATGGTACCCCTCACAGTGGGTGGGTCTTCCCACTAAGCATGACAGTTTTCTACAGACACGCTAACAGGCCAAGCTAATCTCGACAGTGATTCGCTGAGACTCCTTTCTCAGGGGATTGTAGATGGTGTCAGATAAATGCTAACACTAACCACCAAAATTGTACTATAATGTTCCTGAGGGCAGAGACTGAATGCTTGGTCTTTAGAGTCTCACCAGCTACAGTGGTGTGTATGATTAAAAGCAGAAATCAGAATATGTTTATTGAATGAATGAATGAATGAATGAATGAGCAAATGTAAATAATGTTAAACAGTAATTACAGTTGTACATTATATACACACAGGATTCCTAATAAGACATAAGAATGAACCACTTAATGAGAACGGTAAGAACAGGATGTATTTAATCTTCAGTTGTTATAAAAAGCCTCTGTGTTTAAGTTTATGAAGTCCTCAGTTATCTGTCTTAGAGAAATTAATAAATGAGGTTACCTTATATATCGGCTTGCTTCTTAGTTTGCAAGTTTGCAGCACCAAGTTTCTTGTTGCCATAGGTTTGGGGGTTTTCCCACGATAGACTGTCAGTCATTGTGCATTCTGAGTCCTACCTGGCTGCAGCTGGAGAAGGAATTGCTATTCAGTCCCCTCGTATGAGTCCTGGGGCAGTTCAATCTGTTCATTATAATTTCCGTGACAAATTTCATCCATGAAAAGATCTCCTTATGGCTTTTCAGGGCTTTATTTGGGACATAGAGAAGTTGGTTTCTCTCAGACTGCTTAGGAAGACATGAATAACCTTTCTAAAAAGGAGCTTTAGCAGGGGAGGTTGTACACGTCTGGCATTGTACTCCGTATGGCAGGACCCACACTTTATGGAAATAGATTTATAACTGGGAGGCAGACATAGCCTAAAACCACAGTTAACTTCTGTGTGGACTCTAGGAAACAGCAAGTGATTTATCTGAAGAATTTACTAAGCATCCTCTGTGTGCAGAGACACAGCCACCAGGGGACAGGACTTCTCCTGTCTTGATGACATCTCCATCAGCCTCTCCAGACATTTTCTTCCTCCCTCAGTCTTTCCCCACCTCTTTCCCAGTTTGATGCAAAGCAGAATCTTACATTCACATGTTCAAATAACATTTGCTTTCAGCTGAATTCTAGGATTATAGAAAGCCAACAATTCATCTGATCCTTTGAACTCTGAGTTGTACAGAGCATTTGAAGCCAATACAAGCCCTTCTTATATCCATAGATCCTCACTGTTTTTTAGCTCAGAGTCAAGACTGTTGGGAACATTGAGCAGGAGCATTGACCCTTTGACTGATCTCATATGTTCTTGTATTGGTACTAACAGTGCTTGTGTGAACATGAGGATCTCCCTGCAGGTTGATGGCCCCATTACTCAGGTTTTTCATGATGAGTATACACTGGCTTCTTGGGGACTTTAGTTCATTCAGTCTCTGTGCTCTGCTCATTGAACAGTCACACTTGGGAAACTTCTGATATTCTTTAAGCAATTGCACTCACTGCTGCAGTGAACAGGGAGGAAACAGATGGAGGTAATGTCGACCAAGTACCCTTGCAGCTGTACATCCTTTGATGCTGCTGTACCCATAGACAGACTAGCTGACGGCAGTGGGACTGAGAAAAAAAAACCAGGGCTTCAGATCCTGACTCAGGATTCAGGTCCTTTTAGAACATTAATTTGTCTGTCTCTTCACTTTCATATGTGAGATGGTGGTGAGAATGCTGAATCCCAGGTGAGAAGATTAAATAATATGCAAAAGTAAGACACTTCATGCTGTGCAGTTTTTAAACATTGTATACAAGCTTCTTTAGTCTTTTTAAGTGCAGTGTTTGAATGAAGACTGCCACAGCAACAGATCTGTTCAGAAGTAAGTGAGGCCAGGGTTTGTTTTCAAGTATCTGTAACCTCGGAGCCCACTCCCCAAGGCCAGGGAAGCACGATTTTAAATGTATGAGGAGTCCCACTCGGGGAATGAGGATGAAATGTCCAGGCAGTTGAGAACGTGGGCTGTAAATCATTAGTCCTATCGATCTTCCTGTTTGATCGTTTTTGTGACACATTTCAGTGCAGAACACGAATACAAATACTAATTAATCAATCTGGATTCTAACAGGCTGTCTGACACTTAGAAATAGGAAACTACTATTAAACATAATTGAACCTAATTCCCTTCTGGCCTATATTCAAATAGTGCTTCTCTGAGCCACATTCCAGTTATTCCATCTAGTGTTTCAGAAAGCACACGGGCATGCACACATACGTACCTTCTTCAGTGTTTTAAAAACCCAATGCCCTGCTTTCCCTCATGCGTCCCGTTAGCGCCCTTCAGTGTCTAGGATTCACTACTTTATCCATTTTTCTTGCTTGTATTTCTCCTCTCCTGGAATGTAAGTCCTGCAGGGCTATGCACATACTTGCACCTGCTGTGTCAACACTTAAAGCAGATCCAGAATGAATGCAGAAAAGATGCCTTTGCATCTGTTTACTCTTCCTTCTGCCTTGACTATAGAATCCAACTTTCCCAACTGATTAAGAATCCACTATTTCTATAGTGAGCTTCTAGTCTTCCGGGTGTTCTGTCTCTGCTCTGTTAATCATTATGATGTCAGCTCAACAAGTAAATATCACAGATCTGGGTTTCTTTAGTGATGTGTAAATTATTTGATGGAACAAGATTATTTAACATTTCAATTATGGTGGGAGCCCATAGTGACTCTAGTCTATCTTGACTTAAGGTCAGAGCGTTCAAGCTTGTTTTTGCCACACAGGACCAATTAATAGGATGTTTGGCCAAAGGTGCAGGTCACTAGATGTCTTGTTCCTCAAGGCCAAATAACAGGATGTTTGGCAAAAGGCGTAGTTACTAGATGTTTTGAGACTTAAAGAGGTGATTGCACTTACTTGTTCCTTGAGCCATGATAAGGCCTTTTGCCCTCCCCTTTTGCTTTGGGTATATAAGGGGTGTAAGAAATAAATTCAAGACTGCTACAGTATTCACTGAGAAGCCTCCTGACTCTATTTTCTGCCTCTTGTCTCTTTATTTTCTCAATCCTCACTCCCCTTTTCAGGCACATTTGACAGGCTGGTCCTGATGTATTATCCTATCTGCAGGATGAGATATTAGAGAAATCATATAACAGTGAAAGGGGCAAGGAGAGGAGGAGAAGATACATGCAGGAGGAAGAACAGTAGACAGAGAATGTGGAGAATCATTATCTGGTGGCTACTAACCATGTGACCTCGGAAAAGCAATGAACCAAGTTTCTTTCTTGGAAAGGCCCTCCCCAAAGCATTCCCATTCCAGGTCTATCCATTAGTAGGTCTGATCAGCTCTAACGTTCTATCTCAGGGTTGAGGGGTGACTGGAGAGACAGCTCAGCAGCTGAGAGCACTAATCACTCTTCTAGAAGACCAGGTTTGCTTTACATCATCCACATGTGGGCCTTAACTACCTGTAACTTCTGTTACAGGATACTCGTTAACTCAACACCTGCTTCTGACCTCCAAGAGCACCAGCCATGCAAGTGGTGCACAAACATACACACAAACAAATTACCCGTACTCCTGAAATAATAAAAATAAGCACATGACTTTAATTTAACATTTTGTAATATCAAAATACTATTCAGGTTTTCTCTCTTCCTCTCCCTCCTTTCCCCTCTCTCTTCCTGTCTCTCCCCTATGCACGTGTGTGTGTATGTATATGTGTGTGTGTGTGTGTGTGTGTGTGTGTGTGAAAGACAGAGAGAAACTAAAGGAATTGTTGTCCTTGTGCAGACACTAGCTTCAAGGTTTAGCTAAAAGATCTTTTATATTTTATACCGTTGCACCTAACCCTTTATTTTTCTAAAGATTAATAAAAATAAACTGTCAGGATTTTCAAAATTGATGGAAGGTGGCCTTTGTGTCAGTCTTTTAAATTTGTTCTCTAGGCTCATGCAAAATAAGCTTCAAGCTGACTTTGGATTAAAACTGGCTTTTGACTACTAGGAATTTGGAAATGGGCAGCTGAAGAGACTCTTCATGGGGCGTGGGAAACACAAAGAATTTTAAAATAGGTTCTGGTGGATTTACAGGCCAAAGAGCCACTCTTCCTAACATTGCTGCTGGTATCAAGTTCTTTCCCTTAGAGGAAAAGAAACCATGGGTTTTTGTTTGTGGTTTGTATTTTTTTTTAAACTACAGCCAGACTAATTGTCACTTTTAGACTATAATCAGTATCTAGAGCCTTTAAAAAAGAAGATTGTTAGTTTTAATAAGATGAGAAGTTATAAAGCAGTGACTTGAAAAACTTAGTTGAATATTGTGATGCCCAGACATTATCTGAAAGGCGTCTCAGATAAACTCGAAAACGACTTTGACTTTGGGTAGGATTGGATAAAAATATAAATATTTTGTGTTCATTAGCAGATAGACAGGATACTGATAAATGAATTTGTTATTTAAAATGTTAAGCAGAATGACTTTGACATAGATTAACCTTCGTTGAACAAGTTCTTCATAGAAATTGCCAAAAATAACCCATGCACTAGATATTTGAGGGAGATATTGTTTGCCCATCAAACTCATGAAAAAAAATAACCTTCCTGAAGCTCAGAAATTTCCCTAAATTAGCACAAGAGCTGTGCCTGCAAAAATTCATACGTTGAGGCATCAGCCCCAAATGTGATGGGCTTATAAGATGAAGCTTTGGAGAACTAAGCAGGTTCCATGAAATAAGCCCTTATGATGAAGAAGAAAGAAGGACCAGGGCCACCTCTGGCCCACACAGAGACAGAAAATATGCCATCTAAAATACTTCAAGAGTGTGATTGTGTACAAGCCAGGAGCTGTCCCCAGAAATATAGTCTTTAGCATCTTTATCTTGGACTTTCTAGCCTTCAGAACTTTGAAACATCAATGTCTATGAGTCAGCTCACAAGGTCTGGGTACTTTATTATAGGAGCCCAAAATAAGCGCCAGAGCTGGCAGGGGAAGCTTGCCTCGTCCATGCTGATGAGGTCCATGCTGTATGGTGCAGACAATGCTCTATAATAACTCTCCCCCTCCATCCCTCCTTCAACTCAGTCTTCATGATCCCTCATGTTCCCCATGTTCCATCCCCTCCTTTATACAACCCCTCCCAGTTTACCCAGGGAATCTTAACTAATTTCCTTCCTGGGGCCCTCCATGTGTGTCCCTCTTAGGCTCCTTTTTTTTTAACCTAGCTTCTCTGGGATTGTGGAATGTAGCCTGGTTATCCTTTGTTTTATATCCAATATCCAGTTATTTGTGAATACATACCATGTTTGTCTTTCTGTGTCTGGGTTGCAAGTAGGCTTTTCTAGGAACAAATCAAGAAATAAACACAATACAATAGATTTTGTAGCTAAGAATGTATGCAAATATAAATGATGCATATGTAAATTAATCACTGTAATACTATTTATAAGACATGTTTTTTAAAGATTTACTTTTTATTTTTATTTTATACAAGTACAGGTGTTTAGCCTTCATGTTTGTCTGCACCATATGCATGCTTACAGAGGTCAGAAGAGGATGTTAGATTCCCTGGAATTGGATTTATAAATGATTGGGATCTTATGTAGGTTCTAGAAATTGAACCCAGGTCCTTTGGAAGAACAGCCAGTGCTCTTAATACCTAAGACATGTCTCAAGTTTTTTACACAGTAGTTTTTTCACCCCAAATGGCAAAGCAGTTCACAAATAGTCTCCATTCATCAATAGATTATTCTGTCCATATTTGTTTTCAACCATAAATCTTTTTCCAACCCTCATCCATCTACCAAATGATGCTATGGTAATTTGTGGCATTAACAAAGGGACCACATTCAGAGGCAATGCCTTTGTTGATGTAGACTGAAGTGTGTCACAGGTGACATAAACATCTGGGTTTTCATCAGTCTGCATTTGGGTTTGCGGAAATGTATTGCATATCCATCAATGCCACTTCTAATATTGCTGATTGAAACTAGGTTAATGATTACCACGAGGGCATTGAAGGTTGCAGAACCTCCATGCACGGTTGTTTTAAGAGCACGGTCTTCTCCTTCTAACTATGGTATTTGTCATATGCCTTCACTCACTGTCTCGCTTTGCCTTCTGTGCCTGTTTGACTCACTGCCGGGTCCACTGTACACCCAGGACCTGTGGGAACTGACCGGCTGCAGAGCTTTCTCACATGTGACCCCAGCTCCCTCCTTCTGTTTGAGTTCAAAGCAGTGTCTCTAAAGAGCCTCAGCTTCCCCTCATATTATATGCCCTTTTCAACACAGGGCAGACTTTTTATTGGATTATTATTTTTGTCTTTCTCATGTTACACCTTGAGTGTGAACACAGATTTGGGTTCTCTATCTGCCACTCCCAAAGAAAATGCCTGAAAGGTAAAATGAACGAGCAGACAAGTGGCAGAGCAACTGCCTTGGCTAATATCTGTGGACAAAGGTAATCAGCATAATTCTGTACAGCTGTGGCTGTTCTCCACACTAAAGGGTTACACTCCCTGTTTCAGCTGCAGTGAGTACAGATATGTTTGAGGTTTCATACGGCTTGTAGTTTGGTAGTGACATTCCATTTGTGTTTTAATACATAAAGCATACCTGAAGATCAGAATGCGAAACAGTCACACTTGTCATGCATACAGGCCAGTGATGCTGCAGGCCTTTAATCCCAGCACTAGAGAGGAATATAAGGCAGAATGAAACAGGAAATCACTCTTTTCAGTCTGAAGATTTCATAGAGGTAAGAACTCTCTAGTGCTAGGCTGTTTTGCTTTTCTGATCTTCAGGTTGAACCCCAATATCTGTCTCTGAGTTTTTATTATTCGTTATTCATGCTATGTAATTTTAACTAAATAGTCCCATAAAGAGAGACAGCTTCATGGTCCACAGATTATCATTAAGCAAAAACTTTTAACTGCCATGCAGACAGAGGATAAACTGGAGTGATGAGCTACTGGACCCAAATGCCATCAGTTACAATTCCTTTTCTGCCCATGGTTGCCTCTGTCTCCACGGCATCTGAGATAGACTAAATCTGTACGGCACATACATCATATTCAAGCTTCGCAGCTGCTTCTGAAAACACAACAGCAATATAGTTGTGATATATGTGGTATACATCAACAATTTCAAAAACTTTCTAAACCAAACCAAATGGAAAGTCTCTTCCAACTGCTAGATGCCAGATGGTTCTTTCTGTTACAGCTGTTTCCCAGAATTCCACAGGCTATCTGCATTGTCTTCAATTATGACTTTGATGCATTTCATTTGACCACTCTGTTCCCAATCACCACAGAACATCTGCTTCTATATTCTATTGTCAGCTCCCATGCAGCTAAGATCCAGACAAGCAGAGAACATTGCCACAAACGGGTGAGACTGCAGAATTTCTTTATTGCTGGTCCATTTAATCCCACAGAGAAAAAATAGTCCTCTATGAATTTTGACCATCAGAGGGACCACTAGCCAACAACCCATTTTGCTGTTGTTCAACTTATGAGAAAATACCTGATATAGAGAGGGAAGAGAACAGGTAAAAGTGTAAAAACCACATTCAAGCTACAAACAAGAAAAGAAAACTTCAAAGTCAGATTCTAGAGACAGGGTATCCATGAGTGTATACAGCGAAGAGTTGGGACAGAGTAGTCAGAACAACTCAGGGCGAGACACAAGGCATTCATATGTTCTCACAGGCCAGTGTTCTCAGCTGTGTCCCTATCTTAGACTGTATCTTGGCCCAAGACAGGCAGGCCTGACTTAAAGTCTACAGAAGGGTAGACCCAGACTTCATCCAAAAAGTAGCATAATAGAGCAGACATTGCTGATGATAAGGTACAAAGAAGGGAGGAATTTTTGGTACTTTCAGATAGAAGGAGAGAAATTCAATACGCCTTTTAAAAAGTGATAAGAGACGATCCAGTATTAAATACAAGAGGTACAGGAAGAGAGAGGGGAAAGCAATTTGCTCAAATAAGAGAAGAAAAATTAAAGGTTCTGTGACTTTCTGGAGGATGTGACTGTACATTGTTACACGAGCACCAGAAAACAGACCTATGACAAGCAGCTCTCTACTTCCAGTGCTTGGGCTGGGGCTGTGGTCCTCTTAAAAGACATGACCTCTTCCTCTTCTAATTACAAGAAAGTAGAAATCACTGAGGGAAAATTCACAAACCCTGAGTTACCATCTTTAGCATCACCATGCCTATGGGATAAACTAAACATCATATGAGCTGGGTAAAGAATATGGAGGTCGTGCACATAAACAGGGATTTCCAACGTGAAGTTTCTGTCTCTTCTACAGACATACAGGGGATGTATCAGAACTTAGAGACACTTTAGGAAGTGCTAGAACAAAGAAAGATGGAAAACTCCAGTGGTATTGAGGTAGGAACATTTTCCAGGTTTTAGTATATCCAGGACTTGAGAGGTTAGAGTATAAAATGCGATGGGAAAGGCAGTTATCACAAGATCAGTAAGATTAATTTAGGAGCTTAGACAAAAATTTAAGACAGCTGGGATTGTTCAAAACAGAAAATATCTGAGTTATCTCAGGTTATAATATGTATTGTTTCTCTATCGGGTATGGCAACTAAAGTGATGTTCCACCCTGCAAGGAGTTTAATAATAGTAATTAATATTTATGAGACTTCATTTACTTTATAATGAACATCTGTGCGAATTGTGAACCTCAGTTTCCTAACCACTCTGTGGTTAGTTTGGTATTATTATTCCCACTTCACAGGTGAAGAATTAAGACCCAGAAACTTCAGTGATTGCCTTGAAGGTACAGCACCATCATTAATTAGAATAATACACACAGGTTGATAAAACAAGATCCAGGCAACGGAGTTGACAAGACATATTTTTGCAATAAATAAACAAATGCCTATAAGTATCATATTAGCAATAGTTGAGACATTTTGGTGAGCTTTAGGGATTCTGGTCCTTTTACATTTTCTATTTTTATAATGTAGTTTTATTATTTTATAATGACTATCATATTATGAATGATGACGCGTGACCACTTCAGTGGAAGTGAACGGAAGGGTAGGCCAATCTGGAGCTTCCCTCTCTCGGTGTGTCTCATGGGCATTATTCCACAAGCTTCTGGAAGAGGTCAGCTGGAAGATAATGAATTCTATATAATTTTGTGGGTCTTATAAGATAGCTCATGACTTTAACTGAGACAACCTTAATTTCCTATTAGAAAATATTAATTTAGAAGAATCCTAACCAAGGAATGGAAGAAGACGTTAGGGAATGAATGGAAATGAAAGGTTGCGAGATTAATCGAAGAAAACTCCCAGAACCATTTGCCTCTGCCTTGCTTGGTGTGTTCGTTACACCAACTAATGGACAATATATAATGGTGGAAAGACATTGTGGAAACAGCACACGCGTGTATTGATTTGCCCATCATGAGCACATTGCGCTCCTCCCTTCGAGAAACTGAAATGGATAGAGAGAATAACAAGATTCTCCATAAATTAAAGTCGTTCATTTTCTTTTTGAGATTTAAAAAGGATACAATACTATTAGCATTTTAATTGAGATCTAGCAGATGAGAACTTTCCAAGGTAATTATTCTAAAAGGAATTTATTTCCAGCTCACGAATAAATAGGTGTAGTGATATCAATGTTAGCCAGAAGGTACAATGTTGTGGAAATTGTGCTAGCGCACATACTTTAATATTTGTTAGGCACAACTTCTATATTAGAAAATCCATTTTTAAAGTTAAGAGATGATACAAATAGTGTAACTCAACTATACCGAAAGCAAGCCCCACTTCTAAATAGTTTCAGACATAAAGGAGAATTTCAGTGTGCAGTTCTTGCCATTGAAAAGGAGTTTGAGGCTGGAAAGGTAATACAGGAAGAGCCCTGGGTTAGGTCCGGGTCCAACAACAAAATGCTGAAGAAGAGGGAGGGCTGGCTAGGGAAAGGAGGCTAACAGCAACTGTAACAGCTTGCTCGACATAGGCTGTGCACATGGAGTGTGTCTATTGCATTAACCTCACACTGCCTCATTTCCCCAGGGTCGTGCCTGCTGCCTGGGACCCATCCTGCCCAGGTGGAGATGGTACTCCCATGGATAGGTGGCTCTGCCAGCTAGAAAGGAGTTCTGATTGAGTGAAGTCCCAGAGAAGTGAAGGCCAAGGAATGCCACAGAGATCACACCACCCAGCAGACCTCACCGGAGAGCATTGTTGGGTGGGGGTTTGGAGGACCCTCTGAGCAGGGATAGGAGAGGGAGAAAGTGGGGAAGGATGATCCGTGATGATAGGGGCCATATCCAGGGTACACACTCGAGGTTACAGTGGAGATGTGTCGCATTTGGCTGCTGGTGTGATACGGCTGCTGTGAGTCGCTGAAGGTATGCTGGGGTAGCGCCTGGTTCTGAAATGTTAGAGGTTCTTGCTTTTCCAACACATTTTGTTCTGAGTACTTCTATGTATTTTAATCATCTTGATCAAACTTAGGCCCAAACAGTAGAACTGTGAGAACAAAATCCTCGCGGTTCTGTTGCTTTGAAATTCGGTGATTGAAGGCTATAGCATCTTCTCTGAGAAATGAGATGAGAACAAATGAAAAAATAAAAGAAGTGTTTCTGAATGAAAACCCAGATGAATTGCCTCGTGTGTGTGTGTGTGTGTGTGTGTGTGTGTGTGTGTGTGTGTGTGGTGTGTGGTGTTATATATGGGGGTGAGCTGTGCATGCATGTACTTATGTAGAGACCAAAGGTCTTTGCCATTTCCCTCCGTATGTAAATGTAATGAGCCCATAGCTCACAGGTTGGCCCCCAGATGCACTACCTGCCTCTTAGCACTGAGGTTACAGGTGCATGCCCCCAGTTTTTGTGGGGGTCATTGGGATCTGAACCTGCTGAACCATCTTCCAGTCCTCCAGGAACATCTTTGAAACCAACTGTTTGGGGTTGCTCTGGAGCTTTTGACCCTTGGTTACCTGAGGTGCTCTCTATTTTGTGTTCTGTTCTGAGGTATTAAGTCCTGAGAAAGAGGATGCTGCGGAATGCACTGCCAAGAGAAACTAAGCAATGTTTGCACCTAAGTTCCCTTAGGATTGGTAACTTCTGCATAGTTTGTCAAAAGTTTAAACTGAGACCCCCTGCACCGCGGGGTGCTCTTTTTTGGACACAGATTAGATACAGACTACACCCAAACACCAAGAATTCCCAACACATCCTTTGATATTCAACATACAGAGACAAGGTGGCTAAATCTGAATCAGGCAGAACAACAGCAGAAGGCTCTGCAGGAGAGGTTTTTAAGGAGAAAAAAGGGGAAGTCCTTGCTAGTTGGTACATACTGATTGGATGCATTGTTTAGTGTCAAATAAGGAATTTTGGTAGCTGGACCCTGGTAGTCAGCCTCAGGAATGAGAGAGTGGCCCAAAAAAAGCTAGTCTAGTGGTTTAGCAAACGAAAGAAAGAGGGAGGGGAGGACCCAAAGTCACCATGTTGGGCCTGTTAGAGCCCTCAGTCAATGTTAGCCTTCAAGACAAAAACATGTACTTTTATGTGCACAGTGTGCCCAGCGTGAAAGAAGGTGGGTAAATGCTCCCCTACCAGAAGGCTGACAAAGGAAACATGTTTAGAGTTCATGCTTGGTGATTTTGGTGTCATGTGAGCATCACAGATCAACACACCTACGCAGACCAAAGCAGCAAGGATCTCACAGATGATGCCATCTGATGAGAGGGTTCCGTGGCTCCAGTTCTGGGCTGACTTGATCTTTTTTCACACAGGTTTCATGGTTTCACACACATTTCAATGGAAAGAGACAGGACTGAAATAAAGACTGTACTGGCACCCATAGCTACCTTCCATCCAGCCCCCATCTCTCCCCGGCCCTGTCAGGTGCTTTCATTCTACCCCATTCTATCTAATCAATGTTGTAGCTTTCAGTGGATGAGTCAGCTCTAATGTCCTACAGTCCAGTTGGGACCACAGTGAACTACTCTAAAGTACAATTTAATTACACATTTTAAAATAACCAGACACATCAGGTGAAAACACATGCCCGTAGTTCCAAGTACTTAGGAGGCTGGGATAGAAAGATGGTGAGTTCGAGAACATCCTCAGCAACTCAGTAAGGCCCTTTCTCGAAAAAGGTTACGGATGCCAAATAACTCTTCCCAAACAATACCATTGCACCACCAAGCTGCCTCAGTGAGACTCTCCTGGACCTTTGAGTCAACTCATTTTATGACACTTATGTAACAGGGTTCCAGGGTTCCTTCCCTCCACACTGACAACTGTGGGCCAACTCTGAATCCCTCCCTCTCACTACATCACCAACCCCTTGCTTTAACTGAGTATAAATGGAAATGTGCTGTAGGCGTCTTCCTGGAATTAGCACTTCAACACCAATGCTGTGACCCACAGGTTGAGAACTGACGTTTTAAGTGCATCTATTAGAGTTGGCAGGTGTAAACTTCGTGGTCAGGATGTTAAGGGCAATGGCCCATTGTTTCAGCTGGTCTATTCCAAGTAGCAAGCAAAATTATGCTTAGAAATGAGCAGTACATCCAGTGCTTTAAATAAGCCAATAAAGTAAACCAATAAATCAATATCTAGTAATTGTTCTTCTTTTACCCTATTTTACTTCAAATGCCCCACATTTTGGTATTTTTAACAGGACAGAGAACCTTCCTTGGGGCAGTGTGCTGCCTCCTGCATGGAGCTCCAGGAGAACGGATGCCACAAGGTTAATGAGGGGTCTGGGCATCAGTTGCGTGGATAAAATCATTTTTGAAGTTTGACTTCCATGAACATTCCTATCTTTACCTTGAATACTTTAACTCAGCTGTGGTTTCCTATACTTTTAATTCCTCCCTCCCTTTCTTTAGAAATGAGGACATGCTGAACTTTCCAGGTCAACTCAAACTCCTGCATTCTACTGGTCATCCTGCCTTAGCCCATAAGTTTATGGCAGTGTAGGGGTATTCTCTCTCTCTCTCTCTCTCTCTCTCTCTCTCTTTCTCTCTCTCTCTCTCTCTCTCTCT
>NC_022031.1:55223017-55244343 GCF_000317375.1 Microtus ochrogaster
CTCTCTCTCTCTCTCTCTCTCTCTCTCTCTCTCTCTCTCTCTCTCTCTCTCCAGCTCTTGGTTGCTCCCTTTCATTCTGCTGAGGTCTTGGCTGCTTGGCAACTGCCTAATTATCTGTTGAGTGACAACTCAACGTCTCAGCACAGTTGTCCCGGAAGAGTTAAGTATGTCCTCATGTTCTACCTCAATGTATTTGATCCAGTTTTACTGGAGCATTGGTGGTATCCTGTTGCTGCCATCTGGCGCTGGCCACCATGGATCTCCCACAAGGGGTGTCATGTGTTGCTCAGACTTATGTCCCTGCATTTTAATAGAGTGTCTGTGACATTACAGAACTCAAGTGATACACTGTTTGACCTTGGGTGTGTTCCTTCCCAAGAGAACAATGAGGTCTCTAACTGCTCTGACTCTGAATCTCTAGAAGATTCAACCAACTGTGAATGAAATATTCAGGACAACTTGATACCTATGCTGATATGTACATATTTCATCTTATAGTTATAATTATAGTTCTTAAATAAGATACTATAATTACTTATACATCATTTGTATTGCAGTAGGCATCATAAGAAATCTATAGGTAATCTGAAATCTCTAAGGGGACTGTGTGGATTTTGTGTAAATCCTATGTCATTTTTCCTAAGGAACTTGATCATCCAAGGGAACCCATTCCAGAACTGACCTCCACAGTCACTGGGGAACAACAAAATGGTAAAATGCATCCGCATTAGACAATGTTGGAGACACTGCTTTAATAGGAAGCCTTAAGTGATCTAGAGTATCCCAAAGTCTCTCATTCTCTGCACATTGTCCATTATGCATCTGTTAATCCCTATCTACTACAAGAGGAAGCTTCTTTGATGATGGCAAAGTGAGACACTGGTTTATGGGTACAGCAGAACGTCATTGGTAGTCTTTCTATTACATGTTCCTTTCTCAAAACAAGAGTGTTTGGTTTTCCTAGGTCCATGGCTAATCCAAGTTCCATGTCACGGCATGAGCCTTAAATCCAATCAGAGAGTGGATGGGTAGTTGTGCCACAGTTACCTCAGCATTCATGCAGGCAGATCACCATTGCAGATCACAGGGTTCGTAGCTGGGTTCATGCTATGTGTCTCCTCTAGTAGAGTCCAGAGTACCTCCTTGTAGCACCATAAATATTAGTCAACAGGGGATGAAGGCTTGACTTCTCCACGTTCAAAGAGAGATGTAGATGTTGACATTTTTCCAACTAATTTGATAATGGCTACAAAATTGTCATATATAATATTATGTTATACTCCCTCTATCTCTTGCATCAATGTGAATTTATCATTTCAAGATGTTGCATGTTTCAAAGGCTTTTTCTGTGTCTATTAAGATTATTGTGTGATTTTTTATGTACTGTTTCTTTATTTTTTATTATTTTATTTTATTTTTTTATTGAAAAAAAAATTCTGCCTCCTCCCAGCCTCCCATTTCCCTCCCCCTCCTCCAGCCCCTCTCCCCTTCCCCCCACTCCTCTCCCCCTCCCTCTCCAGTCTGAAGAGCAGTCAGGGTTCCCTGCCCTGTGGAAAGTCCAAGGTCCTTCCCCCTCCATCCAGGTCTAGGAAGGTGAACATCCAAACTGGCTAGACTCCCACAAAGCCAGAACATGAAGTAGGAACAAATACCCATGCCATTGTCCTTGGCTTCTCATCAGCCCTCATTGTCCGCCATGTTCAGAGAGTCCGGTTTTATCCCATGCTTTTTCAGTCACAGTCCAGCTGGCCTTGGTGAGCTCCCAATAGATCAGCCCCACTGTCTCAGTGGGTGGGTGCACCTCTCGTGGTCCTGACTTCCATGCCTCTCCCTCCTTCTGCTCCTCATTGAGACTTTGGGAGCTTAGTCCGATGCTCCAGTGTGGGTCTCTGTCTCTATCTCCATCCATCGCTAGATGAAGGTTCTATGGTGATATGCAAGATATTCATCAGTATGGCTATAGGATAGGGTCATTTCAGGTTCCCTATCCTCAGCTGCCCAAGGAACTAACTGGGGACATTGCCCTTGGCACCTGGGAGCCACTCTAGGTTCAAGTCGCCCTCTTATACACAAATGATATGGAAGCAGAGAGGGAAATCAGAGAATCATCACCTTTCACAATAGCCACAAACAGCATAAAATATCTTGGGGTAACTCTAACCAAGGAAGTGAAAGATCTATTTGACAAGAACTTTAAGGCATTGAAGAAAGAAATTGAAGAGAATACCAGAAAATGGAAGGATCTCCCTTGCTCTTGGATTGGGAGGATCAACATAGTAAAAATGGCAATTCTACCAAAGGCAATTTATAGATTCAATGCAATCCCCTTCAAGGTCCCATCAAAATGCTTCACAGATCTTGAGAGGACAATAATCAACTTCATATGGAAAAACAAAAAACCCAGGATAGCCAAAACAATCTTATACAATAAAGGAACTTCTGGAGGCATTACCATCCCTGACTTCAAACTCTATTACAGATACTGTGATGAAAACAGTGTGGTACTGGCATAAAAACAGAGAAGTCGACCAATGGAATCGTATAGAAGACCCGAATTTTAACCCACAAACCTATGAACACCTCATTTTCGATAAAGGAGCTAAAAGTATATTATTGTGTAATTTTAAGAACACTAAGAAATGAGTTGTGTTTATTGATTCATATATGCTAAGTAATTCCTGGTAACTACATTAAAATCAACCAGGTCATGATGAACACTCTTTTTAATCTGATCTTGAATTTGGTTTTCAAGAATTTGTTGAGAATTTTTATATTGTAAAGGTAATTCAGCAACTTTTATTTTTGTTTTTGTCTGGCTTTGGTTACAGGGTAATATTGGCCTCATAAAGGAGGTGTGGAAACCATTCTTGTTCTTCTATTGAATGGATTAATTTGAATACTTTTGATGTTTTCTTTGAAGTTCTGGTAAAATTCTGCATGTGGTTTTGGGTTTTCTTAGTAAGCACACTTTTATTATTGCTTCAGCCTCATTGCTCATATAGATCTATGTAAATTATTTGTTTCAGCTTGGTTTAATTTTATATATTATATGCGTCTAGAGCTTCATCCATTTCTTTGAAGTTTTTCCAACTTAGTGAAGTAGTAATCTAAAAAATCCTCATGATTTTATGGATTTCATTGGTATTTGTTGTATTATTAATAGCTCCCTTTTCATTGCCAATTTCATTAGGTTTTATTCTTCTTTCTCTTTTGTTTGGTCAATTTAGCTGAGAATATTTCAATTTTCTTCATCTTTTCAAAGAACCAACTCTTTGTCTCATTAATTTGTAATTTTTTTCTTCCTTTCTCATTAATTTCTGCCCTGATTTTGATCATTTATTTCAATCTACTGTTTTAGGTTTTGGTTTGTTTTCATTTTTCAAAGACCTTAAAGTGCATCATTAGTTTGTTTATTTGAAATCTCTCAAAATTTTTTCATGTAGGCACCTAAAATTTCCTCTTGCAATTGTCACTGTTGTGTTCAATAGATTTTGACTTGTTTGGTCTTCATTTTCATCCAACGCTAGTAATGTTTTAATTTCCTTCTTGATGTCTTAGTGACTCATAAATCATTCAGTAGTATGCTGTTTAGTCTTCATGAGTTTTTATACATCTGTAGTTTCTGTGGCTGCTGACATCTAATTATTTCTCATGGTGATCAGATAGAATATGTGATGTGATTTTAGTTCTCCTGTATTTGTTGACACTTGCTTTGTGTTCCTAATATGGGATCAATTGTGGTGAAAGTCCCAGAGACTGCCACAAAGTGTGCATGTTCTTCCTTTCTTAGGTGAAATGTTCCATACGTGTCTGTTAGGTCCTTTTGATTTAATGATGTTATTTCATACCAACACTTCTCTATTTATTTTTTGGTTGGATAAGCTGTCTCTGGGTGAGTGTTGGGTACTGATGTCACCCACATCATTGTGCTGAAGTTAACATGTGGCTTTCCATTGAGTAGTGTTTATTTTATAAAATTGGCTTCTTGATTTTTTTCATTTCAATCATCAATTTAATTTGGTTTCTCTTCAGAAAAATCTATATTTTTTTAAAAAAAATCTGTTTTCATATCTTGGATTGGCTTCCTTGTTTTGACTCAACTGGACCCTACTGGGTCAGACTGTACTGCACTGCACCAGACCACAGCAGATTTCACAGGACTACACCACACAGCACTGGACAGGACCAGACCAGGCCAGACTAGACCCTTACAACATTATTCATGTATCCACTGATGGGCTCCAATATTGATTAGCTGTTTAGTGCTGCGTTAACTTTAGGCATAAAGCTGACCTTTTGGAATGCTGGGTTCACTTCCCTCAGATATGTACTCAGAGGTAAAATAGCAGAATCATATGCATTCATTTTCAGTTTTATCAGGAAACTCCATATTCCTCTCAACAACTACTGCACTAATGTTCATTCCCCAAAATTCTCCATTCTTCATATTTATGGTATTTATTTATACCTAATTATCTATGTATTTATAACATTCATTTTAATAGGGATGATATGATAGTCCATCATGGTTTTGAGATAGAGTTACTGAGCATTTTTGTACATATGTGTTCTGTTTTTATTTCTTCTTTTAAGATTTTGTTGTTGTGGTTATGGGGAGATGGTTCACTGGGCGAAAGGACTTGCTGAGAAAGTCTAATCACCTGAGTTTCACGTGGGTAGAACTCGTGTGAAAGCTGGTCACAGTAGTCCAAGCACCTGCAATTTCATTGTGTTCCCACAGGGAGTTGAAAACATGAGAATCTTCAAAAGCTCACAGCCAGGTAGCATGGCTGACCCACTGGGGGAAAGACACTGTCCTATACAAGGTAGGAAAGCAAAGGTGACACCCAAAGGTTGTCCTTTGACCTCCATGTATACACTGTGACATGAGAGCAAGCTCACACATGAACAATCACCAAGTGTACACACACACACACACACACACATACACACACACCTGTAAAAAAAAAAAAAGAATCCCAAAGCAGTATAGTTTAAAATTATTTATTCTATATAAAATTGGATTATTTGACAGTTAAAAATAAATAATCAGCAAACATTTTCTCTCATGCTGCAGGTTGTTTTAGGTATTTTCTCAGGTTTTTAGTTTTACATAATCCCTTTGTCTGTATTTCCTTTTGTTTTCTGTGTGTTAGGGGTCATATTAAAACCTCCTCGCCTATTCCATTGTCTTAAAGTATACCAAAATGCTTTCTCCTGGTGATTTAGTAATTGCAGAACTTACAATGTGGATACTTAATCCATTTTCAATTAATATTTATAGAGGCAGGGGGATTTTCTTAGTTACGATTTCTATTGATGTGAAAAAAACACCATGATCATGGCAATTCGTATGAAGAAAAACATTTAGTTAATGTGGCTTGCTTACAATTTCAGAGGTTTAGTGCATTATCATCATGGTAGGACACAGCAGCATGCAGGCAGACATGGTGCTGTAGAAGGAGTTAAGAGGTCTACATCCTGATCCACAGGCAACAGGAAGTGAACTGCCTACCTCACTGAACATAGCTTAAGCAAAGGAGACACCAAAGCCTACCTCCACAGTGATACACTTCCTCCAGTAAGGTCACATCTCTTAATAGAGCCATTCCTTTTGGGGGCCATTTTCTTTCAAAACACCACATTACACTCCCTGGCCCCCAAACACTTGTTACCATATCATAATGCAAACCTGCACTCAGTTAAACTTAAAAAGTCCCCATAGTCTGTAACAATCTCAAAGTTTTTAAAAACCTAAAGTTCAAACTCTCTTCTGAGATTCATGCAATCTCTTAACTGTCATCCCCCGTAAAATCAAAGTCAAAAAACAGATCATATACTTCCAACATATAATGGCACAGGATCTACATTACCATCCCAAAATGCAGGATAGGGAGCATGGTAAGGAAATACTGGACCAAAGCAGGATCAAAATCAGCCCGGTAAACTCCAAACTGTGCATCTTCATGTCTGTTGTCAAAATACTCTTCAGATTCCCAAGTGCTTTCAGCTTTGCTAACTACAGCCCACTTCTTTATTCTGGGCTGTTTCCACTCCCTGTTAGCAGCTCTCCATGGCAGGTAGCCCATGACTCTGACATCTCCAACACCTCTCAAGGAGCAATCCAGGCTTCACCTTCACAGTTTCACATAATTGCCTCTCTGGGCCTGCATTCGGGGACACGCCTGCCAAATACCTGGCGTCAGTGGCTTTCCTTAATCCTGGAAAAAGATTCTAAAGCCCCTTTCTTGTTTCCTTGACTCTAAAAGCAAAACCACGTAGCCAAAGTTGCCAAGTCCTGCTGCTTGCTGGGGCTGGAACATGGCCCCCTTGTTCAATTACATCTTCACCAGATTTCTGTTTTCAGTGGTTACTTTCACTGCCTAAGCATGGCTGTCCTGGAACTTGCTCTGTATGCCGGCCTGGTTTCACAGTCAGAGGTCTGCCTACCTCTGCCTCTGGAGTACTGGGACTAAAGATGTGTGCCTCCACGCCTGGACCTAAGCTTTTCTTTAACTCCTTTCCAAACTTAGCTGAGGGGGATCTTGCGCTGAGGTCCCCACTCCTTTTACTCCATTTCTTAATCTATTTATTTCCTTGAACACAGGACTTAGCTACATTTCACTTCCTGGAGCCTCTTTCTCCTCAAATTGTACATTTTGTACTTTTCCTTTCTTAGCCTGCTTCTTTTCATTATAAATCTTCAGTAGAGTTAACACTAACAATCACATGACAGAGTCAATGCTAGGATGTTTTGAGATTTCCTCTGCCAACAGAATTAATTCAAAAATCCTTCACCTTAGCCTCAGGCAAACTTTTTAGATAAGGGTATAAAAAAGCACATTCTTCACCAAAATGTCACAAGGTTAGTCTCGGGGCCACATACTAACATTCTTCTCCCATTTTCTTTAAACTACCACAGGGGTAAGCATCAAGTTTCATCCTTCTGTATGGGACTATCTCATTTTCCCAGCAATGTATGTTGAGGAGACTGTTTCTCCTCTAGTGTGTGCTATGGAATCTTTGCAAAAACCTCTTGCCCAAGGCTTCATGATCTGTCTTTGTGTCTCTTTTCATGTTAGTGCCATGCTATTTGATATACTACAACTCTGCTCTAGGACTTGGATTCAGGCATGTGATGTCTCCACCTTTGTTTTTTTATTTAGAATTATTTTGGTGTCATGGGGTCAATATTGTTTCCATATGATTTTTAGGATCCAGTCTAGTTCTAGTTCTATGAAAAAAAAAGTCTCATTTTTTGTTTTTGTTTTGTTTTGTCTTTTGATTTATGTTTACTTTAAAAGCAAATTCCAAACTTCGAATTTATTTTTTTCCTTATATACTTTTTGACTCTTTTGAAATTGCATCATTTTCTCCTTTTCCCCCCTTCATCTAACCTTTCCCATGTCTTGGTATTTTTAATAGAATTGTATTAAACCTGTACATCTTCAGGTAATGTTGATACATGAAATTCCCTTTCCTTATCTACTGTTCCCTTCTTAGATTAAGAGACAACATGATGTCTTAAGGTTCATCATTAATTCACATAAATGTAAGGTAATGAGAAAAGTAGAGTGCAGAGTAGCAATAAAAACTACTATGAAATACATTTTTACCCTGTGGTGATTTGGGTAGATTGGCCTCCATAGACTCAAGTGTTTGAATGCTTAGCCCATAGGGAGTGACACTATTAGAAGGTGTGGCCTTGTTGGAGTAAGTGTAGCCTTGTCAGAGAAGTGCATCACTGAAGGGTGGACTTTGAGGTCTCCTATGCTAAATGTACAGCCAAGGGCACAGTTCACTACTTGTTGGCTGTGGATCAAGATGTAGAACTCTCAGCTCCTTCTCCAGCACTACTATGTCTGCCTGCACATTGCCACGCTTTCTGTAATGAAAATAATGGACTGAATAAGCTATCCCAATTAAATGTTTTTCTTTGATGAGGGTTACTGTGGGCATGGTGTCTCTTTACAGCAATATAAACCTTAGCTGAGACAGACCCTAATTGGAAAATAAGATTATGGATAATAAAGGTAAGTCAGTCTATCCTTCAGTGATTTTATTGTTGCTGTTGCTATTTTGATTGTGAGAGCTCCTGCAAGAAACAATGGAGAGAGGAGTGGTGGAAGGAAAATCTTTGAACTGAGGCAATTCAACCAAGTGTAAAAGTGAAGACTGCTGATTCTAAGTGTGGCAGAGTACTTGGTCAGCTGGGTCACTGTAAATGATAGAGACTCCTTAGCCAGCCAGCAGGAGTTGGGAGGCTTCGTGCTAGGGAAAGGGCACTCTAGGTGAGCTCTGATTGGAGGTTATTAACATGTGGAAGCTGCTGGAAATTATCTGGATGAAGATAGCTGTGTAGTGCTTAGAGTGCATTTTGACTTCAGCTAATTTATATAAATTGAAAACAGGAGACTAGATTAGGGAAATGGTTGTAAATCAAGATCAGACCATGTGGGGTAATTGTTACTGAAGTCCCTGCGTGGTTTCTCTGACTATGAATGTAGATAGAAATCTGGCCTCCTGAGTGCAGCTAAAACACAGGCTATCCTTCTGTGCTGTATATTATCTACCAGGGAGGTAGGTTTCATGGCAAAATTACTGGGTTAGGAGCCAAAAATCCTATTAGTAACATGGCCCTGTCATTTTCAGTTTATATGCCTGCCCCATCTCTCAAGATAAAGATTTGAACAGAGTTTGCAGGTTTGTGTCAATCCTGAGATTTGCAAGAGAAAAACTAGTTCCACAATTTTGAGGCAAATTTGAAGCAATCTTTAATTAAATATTAAAGACTGAGTGGCCAGGTAGATGACCAGGTCCACTCCCAAGAATCCCAGCAAGTGGCGAATATTCACTTGTTACAAGGACTTTTCAAGGAAAAAACTCTATGACCACAGTATTTCTCATGGACCTTTGTTCGTTTCCAAGAACTACAACTTGCAGAATTCTAGGAAATTACCCGGTCCTTGGGCAGGTGGGGCTAGCAGTTTGCCTTTGGTGCCTACACTTTTGCATGAGAGTGGTGGTCACAATGGATAGAAGAGAGTTGAATATACAGATGTGTAGGTGGAGCAAGACCCTAAGAGAAGCAAATGTTAAAAGAATGAAGACTAAAAGATAATGAATGTCCTGGGAGCTGGAGAGGTATCTTGGTGGCCAAGAGCACTTGATGCTCTTCTAGAGGACCCAGGTTTGATTCCCAGTGCCCACCTAGCAGCTCACAACTGTTTGTAATTCTTCTTCTAAAGGATGCAGTAGCCTCTTACATCCTTTTCAGGCACTAGGTACAGAAATGGCACACAGACATATGGGCAGGCTGAAAACTCAAGCACATAAAACAATTTTTAAAAATCTTAACTAACGTGCTACTGTCCGTGGCAAGCAGTTTCCATGGTGTCGGCAGGCATTTCATCTGGGAAAAGATCAAGTGCTTCTGTTGTCAGAGAGAGCACACAGCTGAAGGCTTTTGATCTTTAAAAAAGAAGGGGAGGAAGGAAAGAAAAGTTCAGGGTTCAGTGGGAAGTTGAGGTGCAAAGGCAGCTGGGTAGTAAGTGAAGTGTCAAACTGGGCAAGCTCTGCATTGTAGATGATCCCCAGGAAAGTAACTATATAATAGGAGAACCTTAAAAGTAATGCTGGCATCTCAAAGTTGTTTTGATTTGCATTTCCCTGATTGCTAAAGAGGCTGAGCATGACCTTAAGTGTCTTTTGGCCATTTGAACTTCTTCTGTTGAAAATTCTCTGTTCAGTTCAGTGCCCCATTTTTTAATTGGGTTAATTAGCATTTTAACGTCTAGTTTCTTGAGTTCTTTATATATTTTGGAGATCAGACCTTTGTCTGTCGTGGGGTTGGTGAGCTGGGGAGGAGGCAGAAATTTTTAATTAAAAAAATTTAATAAAAAAATTTTAAAAAAAGAAATAAAAACTTTTAATGCTTGAAAAAAGTAATGCTGGCAAAGTTGGGGTTCTTTGCAAAAGAAATGAACAGAGTCTTATATTAATTATGAACTATTTGGCTTATTAGCTCAGGGTTATTATTAACTAGCTCTTACAACTTAAATTAACCCATAATTCTTGTCTATGTTTAGCCACATGGCTTGGTACCTTTTCTCAGTAAGGCATTCTCGTCTTGCTTCCTCTGCATCTGACTGGTGACTGACTTTCCTCTTCCCAGAATTCTCTTAGTCTGGTTGCCCCACCTATACTTCCTGCCTGGCTACTGGCCAATCAGCCTTTTATTAAACCAATATGAGTGACAAATCTGTACAGTGTACAAAAGCATTATCCCACAGTAGCATTCCATCCAAGATTCTTGCTTTGTTTTCTTTTCCAGCTTCCAGCTCTGCCTGGGCTGAACCAGCTCTTACTCAATCTGTGATGCTGACTAATTCAACATTAACCCAAATGCACCTTGGTTTCAATCTCTTCTAACCCCAAACAAGGCTCCACCAGCCTACCCAACCAGCATTAGTCTGTACATAGTAAATATTCTCATGCCCTCAGATTTGCTCCAGATGGTGTGTCTCTGTTCAGCCGCTATTATGGCAAATAGTTAATTAATCTATTCTGCTCTTTAAAGAATAATTCGAAGAATTATGTTTCAGAGTAAATTTTAATTAGCTGTGGAATGACTTACTTTCCTCTAATTAATTATGTCTGGAAATATGTAAGCTATAGGGCATAAACTCTTCTGATAAATACCACTGCCCCCTTTGGCAGTTATTTAAATTTTTTATTAAAATGTCTAGAATTCCTCTGCCTTCCTTGAATGGTGAAGTGGTAGTATAATTCCATTCCATGGAATAAAACAGGTCAGTACACATTAGCTTCATTTTCCCAGAGTCAATGTGGCTAGCTCAGAACCATAGTAACATACTATTAGCAAAAGAAGGATACATGGATGGGGTGCAATGGGTGGACACGTATGTGCATGTGTGGTTATATGCATCTATGTGGTGCCATAACTACAATAAAGCATGTCATTGTTAAATTCCTTATGAGTCAGTAGCACCATGTTGTGGACATCAAAGAGGGGAAGGATGTGGGCACCATTTAATTCTGTATTGTTGCCTTATTCTGACAATTATATAATGGGTGTGTGGCACATGTTTTCGTCTCAGCACCGAGGAAGCTGAAGTGTGAGGATGGGAGTTTTAGTACAACATGGCCTGTATAGCTATTTCAAGTACAGTCTAGGGTATGTAGCAAGATCTTAGCTGAAAAACAAACAAACAAATGATGGAGGAAGGTCATTGGTTAAAAAAAAATAAAGAAACTGCTTGGCTGGCCCTCATAGGTTAAAACATAGGTGGGAGGAGTAAACAGAACAGAATGCTGGGAGGAAGAGGAAGTGAGCTCAGACTCGACAGCTCTGTGCTCTGGAGAGGTGGGAGGAGTAAACAGAACAGAATGCTGGGAGGAAGAGGAAGTGAGCTCAGACTCGACAGCTCTGCTGTCTGGAGCAGAGATGCCATGCTCCCGGCTCCTGGGCAGACGCAGGGATAGCTCGGCTCTCTGAGGCACACACGATGAAGCTCCGACCCAGGATGGACATAGGCTAGAATCTCCCTGGTAAGCCACCTCGTGGGCTACACTAGAAATGGGCTAGTCCAGGTGCGAGAGTTAGCCGAGAAGAGGCTAGATAGAAATGGGCCAAGCAGTGTTTAAAAGAATACAGTTTCTGTGTAATTATTTCGGGTAAAGCTAGCCGTTCAGGCGGCCGGGTGCCGGGGACGCAGCCCCGCCGCTCCTATTAGTGTGTTGTTATTTCGGGGCATAAGCTAGCAGGCGGCCAGGGACACCGCCCTGCCGCTCCTATTACTACAAACAAACAAACAAGCAAAACCATAAAAAACAGAGGAAAGTCCTTGTTTACACAGAGCCATTTACTTCTCTCCACCCATGCATATCCCCAGCAACTGACATGAAGATCCTGGACACACTCAGGACTTAAAGCCACCTACATGTGATTAAGAGAACCTTGATGGAGGATTTTCCTTGGGAATATTTGTCACTAAGACTCCCCTGAGAATGCCATAGGCTGGGTGGCTTGAGCAAGGCAATCTCTTCTCTTGCAGTTCTGGGATCTATGAGACTAACATCAAGGTATTGACAGGGGAGGCTTCTTTTGGGGGCCTTGCTGATCCTGACCTCTGTGCTCAAAGATCATTTCTCCGCACGGGCTCTCTTTGCCACACTTCTATTTCCAAAGGACATCAGTCCTATCAGATTGGAGACCACCACATAGACTTAAATGAAATTGCCCTCACTGAAGACACTATATCCATTTTGAGTCTTGTCTGATGTGTTGGCGGTATCTAATTTGGGGATTAATGATTTGCAAATTTCAATCCATAGCAAATACAAATCCCAGTATGAGCATGTTCTTTTCTTCTGTGCCTGGGGGTAAAAAATAGTATTCCAATATGAAATACTAAACTTAAACTACATCGTCTTTCCTAGAGAAAGATTAGAAAATTGGAATTTTAAAATCTTACTTTAAATTCATCAAGGCTTTTATATACTTTGCACAAAAATCATTGCTACTAAAACATCTGTATAAATATTTTGAAAATAGTGTGATGTTTTCATTCTGAAGAAAATCATTACAATTTAAAAAGTGAAAATATTGATCGCTCCAAGTCTCTATTTTAAGATACCAAATGGAAATAATTATCCAATGGCACTTTTAAAGCAGGTGATTTTGAATGCCTTGAAAGATGGTTCATTCTGGAATCTGCTTGCTGCACAACTGTGAGGACCTGAGCTCGGATCCAAGTACCCATGTAAAAATGCTCATGTGGCAGTACCTGCCTATAATCCCAGAGCTGGAGAGGTGGAATAATGTGGATCTCTGGATTTCTCTCTCATGCCAGTCTAGTCAAATTGGTGAGCTCCAGGCTTAAGGAGAGATTCTGTCCCAAAAATAAAGTACAGAGTAACCAAGGAAGACAGCAAGGCCACCTTCTGACTTCCACCATTTGTGCACACACATGTGCATCTGAATTTACACAGCGTGTGCTCTCTCTCAAACACACATGCACCCAAATACCATATACACATATCCATATGCACATGTACACCATACACACACATATGCACACCATACACAAGCATGTGATCTCTAAGAACATGATATTGTCATCAGCCGCCCCATGCTATTGCTATAAAGCGCAAATTAATTTTATAATAGCAAATGTAGATGATAATTCAAATTAAACAATTGAAATAAAAGGGAATATAGAATCCAACTTGCTGTTTAATTACACAGGGGAAGAAAATTGATATCATGTATATATCCTTGACTCTTTTAATAGTATATAATAAACATATTCATTTAGAGATGAACAACATTTTGTTTTAGATGTAACTAAGATACAGCCAAAGTGAAACTGGGAAATGTGTTTCTTTTTCACATTCTGCTTAGAGTACTCCATGCTCACTGGAGCATCATTGGTCAAGGCATCCCCATGAGCTAACCTTTTCTCACAACTGTCCACCTCTGGGTGGGACATCTGCTGCCTTTTTTTGTTCATTAAAATAAAAATTAAAATAAAAAACTAGGAGATGTTCCATTAGCGTCCTCATGCTTCCCTTGAACATCAACTCTTCCACGCCTCTCTTAATAGTGTTTCTCAAAGTGGGGTTTTTTAAGGCCTCTGGAAAACTGATTTTTTTTAAAAAAAAATATTTTTAAAAAGTGAAAACAAATCTTTTTGTTTTGAAAGATCAAAATCATTCACATGGTGCATCCCTACTAACAGAACTTCACCTCTCACTGTAAAGTGTCTCTATTTTTCTGGGTCTCTGGGGTCGTATTTACACGACATCATCGGTGTACTCTTTGCTGGTGTTGCTATGGCAATGAATAATGTAAAGTCAACAGTACTTTTACCAAGCTTCTCAGCAATACATTACATATTTTATGACATAGAAGGTTCTGGGAGTTGGTCCAGTGGTCTGCAAAGATTATGTGCCCTTTTAATCCCCTGTGCTCCAGTATGCAGCATAGGACTAAACATCACAGAATAAAAACGGTGAAGAAAAGAAAGCTTTTGCAGAAATCACTAAGCACCCTCTCTATCATCGACGTCTGCAGAAGACAGCTTGAATGCAGGCAGAGTGAAGTTCAGTTCTTTGTGCTGACTTCAAGACATCTAATGATAAAATCTGTATTTATTTCCATTTATTATGAAGTCCTTTGAAGCCTACAGATTTGGAGAGTCCAATGATAGGAATGAGCCATTTTTTTTTTTTTTTAGTTTTTAAAACAGTAAGATAAAATTTGACTTACACTATTTTGATAAATATTTAACACATTAATTGTTGTTTTTGAATTTTCAAGACAGAAACAAATCATTATCTATTTTTCTGTTACGCAATCATTAGAAGAGGGCAATTTAATATCGTAGTGACCTTGCTCACTTTTACCACAAAAGCAGCCTTACAATGCAGGAGGACGTTAGTGCTTTCCTCCTAAAACAGACATTAAGTGGCTGCTGTCAGATACTGTTTATAGCTCTTGAGACTATCAAGAGACATTTTTTACTTATGAATATACAAAAGATGATTCTTTCAAATCCACTGTTTTTTTTTTTAACCACACGAGAATGGCATTATTTAACAAAAGAGAAAATACAAATTTTGTTAATGCCTGGCAATGTTTACATTGTAATCTATTTCCTTTTTATCTACTTTGGGGTGACAGAGGAGAGAAGTCTTTTTTTTTAATTTTTTTTAATATTTATTTATTATGTATACAATATTCTGTCTGTGTGTATGCCTGAAGGCCAGAAGAGGGCGCCAGACCCCATTACAGATGGTTGTGAGCCACCATGTGGTTGCTGGGAATTGAACTCAGGACCTTTGGAAATGCAGAGGCAATGCTCTTAACCACTAAGCCATCTCTCCAGCCCCAGAGGAGAGAAGTCTTAAAGGAGGTGGGGTTGCTGAATAAGATAGCACCACGAAATGTATGTAAAATGAAAGTAGAAAGGAACTCTTCTTTGGAGGAAGTAAAGGGACAAGCTGGACGGGAAGGGTTGTGGGGGAGGACTGGAAGGGTAAAGATGAGCTAAGGACAATGATATGTACAAACTGTGACAAGCCAACCCCCTTCTTTGTATGCCAACCCAACAAACAAAAGAGAAAAGCTACGGCGATAGTTTAGTGCTGTGTGAGCTCATTTTAAAACTGGCTTGGAGTGTGTAAGTGAATAATTATGTGGTTTTTGCACTGTTTTACCCAATATACAGTGGGTTTTACAAAAACTGATATGCTTAGGGTTTGAAATACTTTGGTGATTTGATTTTGTTTTTGTGTCTATGCCTGCAGGTGAACACACAAATATAATTTTCTCAATAATGTGTAAAAAAAAGAGGGCAATTTTATTTTATTTTATTTTATTTGCATATTCCAGGAAAGTATCAATATCCCATATCTGAACCGGAAAGAAAACAACAAAATAAAGCCAATGAGACAACAGAAAAAAAAATACTAATAAATAACATTTAGACAGACCCATGCAAAGTTTTAGTATTTCCAGGAACATATATTGTTTTGAAGCTGTTTATGGGGGGTTTAAGAGTAACAATCAGGTATCAGCGCCTGTCTTTGTGAATTTCTGAGATAGACAGCGTGCACAGGAAGCCCATGCAGAGGCAACGTGGCGATGGAGTATTGAGCCTCCTTGATGGAATGCTGTGGCTTGGGTGTATAGAACAACACATCCTGGCTGGAGAACATAGAGACCGCACTGAAGTCAGCTTGAACTACAGATGTGTGATCTTCAAAACAGTTATTGTGCAATGGCTGCATTATCCTTTATGAAGCTGATATGCCAAGTTGCTATTAATAAATGTGTTAAATGAATATTTAATAAAATAGAGAAGCACACCGCTAGTGTATTGATAACAGACAAAGACAGGGTGTGAGCACAAATGCATACTTACATATACACACAGTCTATGACATTTTAGGTTGTATGACAACACCCAGGGAGGCTAATCAATCATATCTAAATAGGTCTTAAAGATTCGTTTTCTTGACATGTGTGGGAGCGGAGGTCCAGAATGGGGGGTGCTGCTCACAGTAAATCAGACTTCAGATCCCTTTGAGCTGAGTTAGAGTGATTTTATGAGTCTCCTATTGTTGGTCCTGGGATAGACTCTGGCCCTCTGATAGAACAGCAAGTATTTGTTAACTGTTGCTTCACCTCACCACCCCATCATGTCTACATATTTTTAAGCCATACATAAAGTTTACAAATTGATAAGATAAATATGTCCTACTATGTTCATCCTCTGACCTTGCTGAAAATGCCTCCAAACCTTCAAAACAAAATAAAAATGCACAGAAAGATTAACTATATGGTTTACAAGTGAATAAAGTCAGGGAAATATCAGAGTCAATATTGAGTTTAATTAATAATGCACAGGATTGAACATTAGGCTTCAAATCAGAAGTACTTGCTAAGTAATAAGTCAGACATAATCCACATGTTATTATGTATTATTTAAAAATATTATCTTTCTTTGCGGTACTTCAACAAAATCAGTCAATGCACTGTTGGTATCAGCATCTTCACACTTGTCCTGAAATAGTCTGTTTTCCTGGGTCACTGTAACTTTTAGAATTTGTTTTGCTAATTTCAACTTAAGAATCCTTGTAAAGGTACTACCAACTTAGATTGTTAATGAAATTTGTGATAGTAGTTAGGTTCAGAATTTATATTAAAATATTGTGAGGACTCATAGATGGCAGGCTACCATTAATTTATAAAGTATAAACTACTTAAAATATGTATTTAATATATATATTTATTTATATAAAAATGTTATAGAACCTGTTACCACGCACTGCTCATTTCTTTTTTCATAAGAAAATTAATTCTTATTTATTGGTAATAAGATAAGTATCTGTTGTTGGCTTTCATAAGTTTGTTCTCCTCTCTCTTCTTTTTCCCATTTTTGAAAATAGATCCTTTTCTCATACAACATATCGTGGTTACAGCTTCCCTTCCCTCTTCTCCTCCCAGTGCTCCCATCCCCTCCCATCAAGATCCACCCCCTTTCTGTCTCTCATTAGAAGAGAACAGGCTTCTAAGAGATAATAACAAAGCAAAGCAAAATAAAATATGCCGAGGGAAAACAAAAAGCCTCACTTCCAAGTTATTCGAGGAGAACCAACAGGAGGGAAAGAGCCCAGGAGATGACACAAGAATCCGAGACCCACTCATCCTTATGCTCAGTAATCCCATAAAAACACTAAACTGGAATCTGTGTGTGTGTGTGTGTGTGTGTGTGTGTGTGTGTGTGTGTGTGTGTGTGTGTCACTGTGTAAATATATATATTTACATAGAGGACCTTGTGCAGACTCAGATGAACCTTGTGCTGTTTTATTCTCTGTGAGTTCATCTGAGCCCGGCTCAATTGATACAGAGGGCCTTATTCTCTGGATGTCCCTCATCCCCTCTGGACCTTCTATCTTTTTCTTCCTCTTTTTCCTTGGGGTTCTCTGAGTTCTGAAGGGAGGGATTTGATGAGGTCATCCCATTTAGAGCTGAGAATCCCTCTCTCTAATGTCTGGCTGTGGGTCTCTGTATTTGTTCCTATCTACTGTAGGAGGAAGCCTCTCTGATGATGACTGGATAAGACACTGATCTACGAGTATAGCAGAGTACCACTAGAAGTACACCATTTTATCACTATTTTTTTTAAAGACCAGTAGCATTTGGTTTTATCATAGGTCTTTGGGCCATCTAGTCTCTGGTTCTTGGTCACCCAAGCAGTGTTTGGTGTAGGGTCCATATCGTGGAACAGGTCTCAAGTCTAATGAGACATCATTGGTTATTCCAGAAGCTTTGTGCCACCATTTCCCTCTCATATTTTACAGGCAGGACAGCTTATAGATCAAAGACTGGATGGCTGGGTTGCTGTGTACATTTCTCTTGGTAGTCTGCAGAGTAATTTCCATACCAAAGACACTAGAACATAAGCGTGTAAGTTCTAATGTAGGTTCCAGCTCAACTTCTCTGTGTCAATGAGTGGTATGGGTTTTCAGCAATGGGGCTTGGCTGTCCATTTGTGGAGAGCAACTGACTTTCCTAGCAAAAGCCTAGGTGTTGGAGGAGGGCCACTTGTTGGTTCCCAGCTGCTCAGCCCCAAAATAATCACAGAGAAACTATATTATTTAAAACACTTCTTGGCCCATTAGTTCTAGCTTCTTATTGACTAACCCTTACATATAAATTTAACCCATCTCCATGAATCTGTGTCTCACAAAGTGGCAGTGGCTTACCTGGTAAAGTTCTGGTGTCTGTCTCTGGTGGGGCTACATGGCTTCTCCTTGCTCTGCCCTTCTTTTTCCCAGCATTCAGTTTGGTTTTCCCTGCCTAAGTTCTGCCCTGCTATAGGTCCAAAGCAGTTTCTCTATTCATTAATGGTAATCACAGCATACAGAGGGGAATCCCACATCACCTGGGTTGTTTGAGGATTTCCAGGGGACCCCCTTTGGACAATAACTCAACTGGATGTAACCCAGCCCCAGAATTGGAAGTTTCATTTGGTGATAAGAGATGGCCAGTTGGGACCCTACTTCCCATTAGTTAGAGACTTCCTTATGATCATCTTCATACATTTTAGGAAGTTTCCACTGCTCTGTATCCACAGAACCCCTCAAATATCCCTCAACTCCAGCTGTCTCTCCCCATATTCCTTCACCCTTCCCACCTGGTCCTCCAGTTTTAGCTCATCCATGAAATCTATACTATTTCCCCTTCCCAGGAAGATCTATGTTTCTTTCCTAGTTCCTACCTCTATGCTTAACCTCTTCATAAAGCACATTTCAATTACTGCTTCTGGAAAGGATTGCTGGATCCACTGCCTAATGTTTACAATGTCTGAGCTTCCTGGGGGTAATTCTCAGAGATTTAGTCTAACTTGTAGATACCTCAAGGAAGCACAAATTGGAACATGAGAACTGGACCGTTGGTCACTGCTGGGAAATGATGTTTATTTAGGAACTCCTTGTTCTCACTCCTTCTCAGAAGACTTCAAGACTCTTGTTTCCCTTTCTCTTGCTTAATCAGTTCCACCGTTTAACTTCTCCTCGCACATTAAGCAGCATCCACCTCCAAGGACATTATAGCACAAACCTTCAAGGTATCGCCCCATGATCTCCTATCTCGGGTACAACACAGGCACTATAAGAACGCTTGAAAATCATGAAGTCTCATCCAACTTCCACATCCAGGGCTCTGTAAAGCACCAACTGCACTCCTGACCTGCAAAGTGTCTGTAAATTCACCCAGAGGACTGACGCAGAGACATTCTCAAGTGCTCTCCTCTTTCTTTGGCAGAATGTAGCAGAATTAGCTCAACTGTGATGGACTCTGTTGGTTCTCTTGTAAGGTCTCCAGCTATTGTCAGACTAAACCTATGATTTGCTCTGCTATAGTGTGATATACCAGAGCTGTGAAGAGTAGGAATGGGGACAAAGTATCTGTCTCTAAATTATTGAAGATTGTGAAGCTGAGATAAAAATGGGTGGAGGGGAGAGTCAGGTAGTAGAGTTGAGTAGTGGAGGCTCCTTGTCTTTATCTACTCCAAGGCAGAAAGCTAATCCTCTTCTCCGGAAGATCGTTACTTTTTGCCCAGAGAAGACAGCAGCAGATGCCAGAGAAACCTGAAGGCAATTTTACTTCATTAGTTTCTGTTTCCCATTTTCCCAGCTCCACAAAATAAGAATTACTCCTTCGATTGTGTCAGTGTTCTTGGACTTGCTGTTCATTGTTAAGTCTGCTGTCTCAGCAAGGATCCTAGGCTACTGAGTTATTCACCACGATAAGCATAACACAGGTGGTTTAACCTGCCTGACTGTCTCTTCTAGTTTGTGTTTCAGAGAGCATCTTTACTACAGACATACAGGAGTTCTAGGGGGAGTGAGAGATTTTTGTCCCCCTCAGAAGCAAATGATATTGTTTCACTGTTAGGGGTGTTTGGGATGGAAGTCGGGGCTACTCATGAATGCTTAACAGGCACCCTATCACTAATCTGTATCCCCAACTCAAATCATATAATCTAGTGTAACTTTGTATCTCTTATTGGAGATCCTTGGGGCCAGAATAGTTTTCAATTTGGAATGATTTTTGTTTTGAAATAGATGCACATTGATAATGAAATATCTTGAAGGTGGGACCTAAGTCTGAATTAATAATTTATTGTTCAAAAACACATTATTGACATAGACAGAGGGTATTTAATATACTTTTAATAGTTTTAACTACAGCCTATTACTTGAAGCCAGACATAAAATTTTCCGCTTATGGTATTATATCAATAGTCCCTTCCTGATTCTGGAGTATTTGGGATTTCAGATTTTTGGACTAATCGGGATTGTCATCTATTGATTAAATATACTTAACCCAACTGTCATGGTTTGCCAATTTGAGAGATGTCCTCATCAGGAAAGAGCCTTTGTTTTCTTGCTAGAGCAGCCATGCAAATGGTGAAGACATATTGGCTTCCTTCAGAGAGGTGACAGTTGCGTGGCGTCTGGTTCCCTGAGAGACTCACCTTTTGCAAACCAGCAAATAATTAGATGAGTAAAACAGGTGTGAGCGGTTGTACTTTTCCACCAAAAAAAAAAAAGTCATCTTTTTCTCCTTTCTCAGTGTGAACCAATAGCAAAGTGAACATGAAGTATACTTTGTTACAGTAGGAAATGCTTCCCCTGTGACCCCTTTGTCATGTGTGCATTCTCTCCTCCCCCTCATGTTTTCCTGCCAATGGGACCATATGACCATCACAATTTTTAAATCTGTTTCTGAAGCAATGCATCAAATGTATAAAGGTAGCAACATTATTACTAAGAGCCAAGTATTTTTCCCTGGCTTTGTACTGTGTTTTTGTTCTGTCCAAGTTACCTAATATTAAGGCCGTGCTTTGGATTCCTGTATCAGGAGCATGTCAGTGAGCGTAGCAGCATCCTCCTTGAGTGTTGCTTCGGGAGCTCTGGGGAAAATTAGCTAACATTTGTGTGCTTGTGGGAACCGTGTTCCTCCTTTCTTCTGACCCCAACAGAGTTTTCTCTCTGGACACTAAGGCCTCAGACTCACACCTGGCTATGCTGTCAGTACTGAACAAATTTACAAATGGGAAAAAAAATCCACTAGGTAAACTCACTCAATCCAGATTGTCCTAAACACAAATGTTTGGTTACTAAAGGTCCTGCTGTTATTTAGTTCACCCATGTCCAGATTACAAAAGCAGAGTTTCTCTCTCTCTCTCTCTCTCTCTCTCTCTCTCTCTCTCTCTCTCTCTCTCTCT